>NW_026690076.1:42603-342603 GCF_943734765.1 Anopheles ziemanni
CTTGGGATGACGAATTTAGATGCTAGAAACTGTTTTTAAAGCGATCCAGGATACTTGGGATGACGAATTTAGATGCTAGAAACTGTTTTTAAAGCGATCCGGGGTACTTGGGATGACGAATTTAGATGCTAGAAACTGTTTTTAAAGCGATCCGGGATACTTGGGATGACGAATTTAGATGCTAGAAACTGTTTTTAAAGCGATCCGGGGTACTTGGGATGACGAATTTAGATGCTAGAAACTGTTTTTTAAAGCGATCCGGGATACTTGGGATGACGAATTTAGTTGCTAGAAACTGTTTTTAAAGCGATCCGGGATACTTGGGATGACGAATTTAGATGCTAGAAACTGTTTTTAAAGCGATCCGGGATACTTGGGATGACGAATTTAGTTGCTAGAAACTGTTTTTAAAGCGATCCGGGATACTTGGGATGACGAATTTAGATGCTAGAAACTGTTTTTAAAGCGATCCGGGATACTTGGGATGACGAATTTAGATGCTAGAAACTGTTTTTAAAGCGGTCCGGGATACTTGGGATGACGAATTTAGATGCTAGAAAACTGTTTTTAAAGCGGTCCGGGATACTTGGGATGACGAATTTAGATGCTAGAAACTGTTTTTAAAGCGATCCGGGATACTTGGGATGACGAATTTAGATGCTAGAAACTGTTTTTAAAGCGATCCGGGATACTTGGGATGACGAATTTAGATGCTAGAAACTGTTTTTAAAGCGGTCCGGGATACTTGGGATGACGAATTTAGATGCTAGAAACTGTTTTTAAAGCGGTCCGGGATACTTGGGATGACGAATTTAGATGCTAGAAACTGTTTTTAAAGCGATCCGGGATACTTGGGATGACGAATTTAGTTGCTAGAAACTGTTTTTAAAGCGATCCGGGATACTTGGGATGACGAATTTAGATGCTAGAAACTGTTTTTAAAGCGATCCGGGATACTTGGGATGACGAATTTAGTTGCTAGAAACTGTTTTTAAAGCGATCCGGGATACTTGGGATGACGAATTTAGATGCTAGAAACTGTTTTTAAAGCGGTCCGGGATACTTGGGATGACGAATTTAGATGCTAGAAACTGTTTTTAAAGCGGTCCGGGATACTTGGGATGACGAATTTAGATGCTAGAAACTGTTTTTAAAGCGATCCGGGATACTTGGGATGACGAATTTAGATGCTAGAAACTGTTTTTAAAGCGATCCGGGATACTTGGGATGACGAATTTAGATGCTAGAAACTGTTTTTAAAGCGATCCGGGATACTTGGGATGACGAATTTAGATGCTAGAAACTGTTTTTAAAGCGATCCGGGATACTTGGGATGACGAATTTAGATGCTAGAAACTGTTTTTAAAGCGATCCGGGATACTTGGGATGACGAATTTAGATGCTAGAAACTGTTTTTAAAGCGGTCCGGGATACTTGGGATGACGAATTTAGATGCTAGAAACTGTTTTTAAAGCGGTCCGGGATACTTGGGATGACGAATTTAGATGCTAGAAACTGTTTTTAAAGCGATCCGGGATACTTGGGATGACGAATTTAGATGCTAGAAACTGTTTTTAAAGCGATCCGGGATACTTGGGATGACGAATTTAGATGCTAGAAACTGTTTTTAAAGCGATCCGGGATACTTGGGATGACGAATTTAGTTGCTAGAAACTGTTTTTAAAGCGATCCGGGATACTTGGGATGACGAATTTAGATGCTAGAAACTGTTTTTAAAGCGATCCGGGATACTTGGGATGACGAATTTAGATGCTAGAAACTGTTTTTAAAGCGATCCGGGATACTTGGGATGACGAATTTAGGTGCTAGAAACTGTTTTAAAAGCGATCCGGGATACTTGGGATGACGAATTTAGTTGCTAGAAACTGTTTTTAAAGCGATCCGGGATACTTGGGATGACGAATTTAGATGCTAGAAACTGTTTTTAAAGCGATCCGGGATACTTGGGATGACGAATTTAGGTGCTAGAAACTGTTTTTAAAGCGATCCGGGATACTTGGGATGACGAATTTAGATGCTAGAAACTGTTTTTAAAGCGATCCGGGGTACTTGGGATGACGAATTTAGATGCTAGAAACTGTTTTTAAAGCGATCCGGGATACTTGGGATGACGAATTTAGTTGCTAGAAACTGTTTTTAAAGCGATCCGGGATACTTGGGATGACGAATTTAGATGCTAGAAACTGTTTTTAAAGCGATCCGGGATACTTGGGATGACGAATTTAGGTGCTAGAAACTGTTTTTAAAGCGATCCGGGATACTTGGGATGACGAATTTAGATGCTAGAAACTGTTTTTAAAGTGATCCGGGATACTTGGGATGACGAATTTAGATGCTAGAAACTGTTTTTAAAGCGGTCCGGGATACTTGGGATGACGAATTTAGATGCTAGAAACTGTTTTTAAAGCGGTCCGGGATACTAGGGATGACGAATTTAGATGCTAGAAACTGTTTTTAAAGCGATCCGGGATACTTGGGATGACGAATTTAGATGCTAGAAACTGTTTTTAAAGCGATCCGGGATACTTGGGATGACGAATTTAGATGCTAGAAACTGTTTTTAAAGCGGTCCGGGATACTTGGGATGACGAATTTAGATGCTAGAAACTGTTTTTAAAGCGATCCGGGATACTTGGGATGACGAATTTAGATGCTAGAAACTGTTTTTAAAGCGATCCGGGATACTTGGGATGACGAATTTAGGTGCTAGAAACTGTTTTTAAAGCGATCCGGGATACTTGGGATGACGAATTTAGATGCTAGAAACTGTTTTTAAAGCGGTCCGGGATACTTGGGATGACGAATTTAGATGCTAGAAACTGTTTTTAAAGCGGTCCGGGATACTTGGGATGACGAATTTAGATGCTAGAAACTGTTTTTAAAGCGATCCGGGATACTTGGGATGACGAATTTAGATGCTAGAAACTGTTTTTAAAGCGATCCGGGATACTTGGGATGACGAATTTAGATGCTAGAAACTGTTTTTAAAGCGATCCGGGATACTTGGGATGACGAATTTAGTTGCTAGAAACTGTTTTTAAAGCGATCCGGGATACTTGGGATGACGAATTTAGATGCTAGAAACTGTTTTTAAAGCGATCCGGGATACTTGGGATGACGAATTTAGGTGCTAGAAACTGTTTTTAAAGCGATCCGGGATACTTGGGATGACGAATTAAGGTGCTAGAAACTGTTTTTAAAGCGATCCGGGATACTTGGGATGACGAATTTAGATGCTAGAAACTGTTTTTAAAGCGATCCGGGATACTTGGGATGACGAATTTAGATGCTAGAAACTGTTTTTAAAGCGATCCGGGGTACTTGGGATGACGAATTTAGATGCTAGAAACTGTTTTTAAAGCGATCCGGGATACTTGGGATGACGAATTTAGATGCTAGAAACTGTTTTTAAAGCGATCCGGGGTACTTGGGATGACGAATTTAGATGCTAGAAACTGTTTTTAAAGCGATCCGGGATACTTGGGATGACGAATTTAGTTGCTAGAAACTGTTTTTAAAGCGATCCGGGATACTTGGGATGACGAATTTAGATGCTAGAAACTGTTTTTAAAGCGATCCGGGATACTTGGGATGACGAATTTAGATGCTAGAAACTGTTTTTAAAGCGATCCGGGGTACTTGGGATGACGAATTTAGATGCTAGAAACTGTTTTTAAAGCGATCCGGGATACTTGGGATGACGAATTTAGTTGCTAGAAACTGTTTTTAAAGCGATCCGGGATACTTGGGATGACGAATTTAGATGCTAGAAACTGTTTTTAAAGCGATCCGGGATACTTGGGATGACGAATTTAGGTGCTAGAAACTGTTTTTAAAGCGATCCGGGATACTTGGGATGACGAATTTAGATGCTAGAAACTGTTTTTAAAGCGATCCGGGATACTTGGGATGACGAATTTAGATGCTAGAAACTGTTTTTAAAGCGATCCGGGATACTTGGGATGATGAATTTAGATGATAGAAACTGTTTTTAAAGCGATCCAGGATACTTGGGATGACGAATGTAGATGCTAGAAACTGTTTATAAAGCGATCCGGGATACTTGGGATGACGAATTTAGATGCTAGAAACTGTTTTTAAAGCGATCCGGGATACTTGGGTTGACGAATTTAGATGCTAGAAACTGTTTATAAAGCGATCCGGGATACTTGGGATGACGAATTTAGATGCTAGAAACTGTTTTTAAAGCGATCCGGGATACTTGGGTTGACGAATTTAGATGCTAGAAACTGTTTTTAAAGCGATCCGGGATACTTGGGATGACGAATTTAGATGCTAGAAACTGTTTTTAAAGCGATCCGGGATACTTAGGATGACGAATTTAGATGCTAGAAACTGTTTTTAAAGTGATCCGGGATACTTAGGATGACGAATTAAGATGCTAGAAACAGTTTTTAAAGCGATCCGGGATACTTGGGATGACGAATTTAGATGCTAGAAACTGTTTAAAGCGATCCGGGATACTTGGGATGACGAATTTTTATGCTTGAAAATGTTTTTAAAGCGATCCGGGATACTTGGGATGAAGAATTTTTATGCTTGAAAATGTTTTTAAAGCGATCCGGGATACTTGGGATGAAGAATTTTTATGCTTGAAAATGTTTTTAAAGCGATCCGGGATACTTGGGATGACGAATTTAGATGCTAGAAACTGTTTTTAAAGCGATCCGGGATACTTAGGATGACGAATTTAGATGCTAGAAACTGTTTTTAAAGTGATCCGGGATACTTAGGATGACGAATTTAGATGCTATAAACTGTTTTTAAAGCGATCCGGGATACTTGGGTTGACGAATTTAGATGCTAGAAACTGTTTTTAAAGCGATCCGGGATACTTGGGTTGACGAATTTAGATGCTAGAAACTGTTTTTAAAGCGATCCGGGATACTTGGGTAGACGAATTTAGATGCTAGAAACTGTTTTTAAAGCGATCCGGGATACTTGGGATGACGAATTTAGTTGCTAGAAACTGTTTTTAAAGCGATCCGGGATACTTGGGATGACGAATTTAGATGCTAGAAACTGTTTTTAAAGCGATCCGGGATACTTGGGATGACGAATTTAGATGCTAGAAACTGTTTTTAAAGCGATCCGGGATACTTGGGTTGACGAATTTAGATGCTAGAAACTGTTTTTAAAGCGATCCGGGATACTTGGGATGACGAATTTAGATGCTAGAAACTGTTTTTAAAGCGATCCGGGATACTTAGGATGACGAATTTAGATGCTAGAAACTGTTTTTAAAGTGATCCGGGATACTTAGGATGACGAATTAAGATGCTAGAAACAGTTTTTAAAGCGATCCGGGATACTTGGGATGACGAATTTAGATGCTAGAAACTGTTTTTAAAGCGATCCGGGATACTTGGGATGACGAATTTAGATGCTAGAAACTGTTTAAAGCGATCCGGGATACTTGGGATGACGAATTTTTATGCTTGAAAATGTTTTTAAAGCGATCCGGGATACTTGGGATGAAGAATTTTTATGCTTGAAAATGTTTTTAAAGCTATCCGGGATACTTGGGATGACGAATTTAGATGCTAGAAACTGTTTTTAAAGCGATCCGGGATACTTAGGATGACGAATTTAGATGCTAGAAACTGTTTTTAAAGTGATCCGGGATACTTAGGATGACGAATTTAGATGCTATAAACTGTTTTTAAAGCGATCCGGGATACTTGGGTTGACGAATTTAGATGCTATAAACTGTTTTTAAAGCGATCCGGGATACTTAGGATGACGAATTTAGTTGCTAGAAACTGTTTTTAAAGCGATCCGGGATACTTGGGATGACGAATTTAGATGCTAGAAACAGTTTTTAAAGCGATCCGGGATACTTGGGATGACGAATTTAGATGCTAGAAACTGTTTTTAAAGCGATCCGGGATACTTGGGATGACGAATTTAGATGCTAGAAACTGTTTTTAAAGCGATCCGGGATAATTTTGATGACGAATTTAGATGCTAGAAACTGTTTTTAAAGCGATCCGGGATACTTGGGATGACGAATTTAGATGCTAGAAACTGTTTTTAAAGCGATCCGGGATACTTGGGTAGACGAATTTAGATGCTAGAAACTGTTTTTAAAGCGATCCGGGATACTTGGGATGACGAATTTAGTTGCTAGAAACTGTTTTTAAAGCGATCCGGGATACTTGGGATGACGAATTTAGATGCTAGAAACTGTTTTTAAAGCGATCCGGGATACTTGGGATGACGAATTTAGATGCTAGAAACTGTTTTTAATGCGATCCGGGATACTTGGGATGACGAATTTAGATGATAGAAACTGTTTTTAAAGCGATCTGGGATACTTGGGATGACGAATTTAGATGCTAGAAACTGTTTTTAAAGCGATCCGGGATACTTAGGATGACGAATTTAGATGCTAGAAACTGTTTTTAAAGTGATCCGGGATACTTGGGATGACGAATTTAGATGCTAGAAACTGTTTATAAAGCGATCCGGGATACTTGGGATGACGAATTTAGATGCTAGAAACTGTTTTTAAAGCGATCCGGGATACTTGGGTTGACGAATTTAGATGCTAGAAACTGTTTTTAAAGCGATCCGGGATACTTGGGATGACGAATTTAGATGCTAGAAACTGTTTTTAAAGCGATCCGGGATACTTGGGATGACGAATTTAGATGCTAGAAACTGTTTATAAAGCGATCCGGGATACTTGGGATGACGAATTTAGATGATAGAAACTGTTTTTAAAGCGATCCGGGATACTTGGGATGACGAATTTAGATGC
This sequence comes from Anopheles ziemanni, assembly GCF_943734765.1. Classification (NCBI taxonomy): domain Eukaryota; kingdom Metazoa; phylum Arthropoda; class Insecta; order Diptera; family Culicidae; genus Anopheles; species Anopheles ziemanni. The sequence goes on from NW_026690076.1 coordinate 49,409, forward strand.
TAGAAACTGTTTTTAAAGCGATCCGGGATACTTAGGATGACGAATTTAGATGCTAGAAACTGTTTTTAAAGTGATCCGGGATACTTGGGATGACGAATTTAGATGCTAGAAACTGTTTATAAAGCGATCCGGGATACTTGGGATGACGAATTTAGATGCTAGAAACTGTTTTTAAAGCGATCCGGGATACTTGGGATGACGAATTTAGATGCTAGAAACTGTTTTTAAAGCGATCCGGGATACTTGGGATGACGAATTTAGATGATAGAAACTGTTTTTAAAGTGATCCGGGATACTTGGGATGACGAATTTAGATGCTAGAAACTGTTTATAAAGCGATCCGGGATACTTGGGATGACGAATTTAGATGCTAGAAACTGTTTTTAAAGCGATCCGGGATACTTGGGTTGACGAATTTAGATGCTAGAAACTGTTTATAAAGCGATCCGGGATACTTGGGATGACGAATTTAGATGCTAGAAACTGTTTTTAAAGCGATCCGGGATACTTGGGTTGACGAATTTAGATGCTAGAAACTGTTTTTAAAGCGATCCGGGATACTTGGGATGACGAATTTAGATGCTAGAAACTGTTTTTAAAGCGATCCGGGATACTTAGGATGACGAATTTAGATGCTAGAAACTGTTTTTAAAGTGATCCGGGATACTTAGGATGACGAATTAAGATGCTAGAAACAGTTTTTAAAGCGATCCGGGATACTTGGGATGACGAATTTAGATGCTAGAAACTGTTTTTAAAGCGATCCGGGATACTTGGGATGACGAATTTAGATGCTAGAAACTGTTTAAAGCGATCCGGGATACTTGGGATGACGAATTTTTATGCTTGAAAATGTTTTTAAAGCGATCCGGGATACTTGGGATAAAGAATTTTTATGCTTGAAAATGTTTTTAAAGCGATCCGGGATACTTGGGTTGATGAATTTAGATGCTAGAAACTGTTTATAAAGCGATCCGGGATACTTGGGATGACGAATTTAGATGCTAGAAACTGTTTTTAAAGCGATCCGGGATACTTGGGTTGACGAATTTAGATGCTAGAAACTGTTTTTAAAGCGATCCGGGATACTTGGGATGACGAATTTAGATGCTAGAAACTGTTTTTAAAGCGATCCGGGATACTTAGGATGACGAATTTAGATGCTAGAAACTGTTTTTAAAGTGATCCGGGATACTTAGGATGACGAATTAAGATGCTAGAAACAGTTTTTAAAGCGATCCGGGATACTTGGGATGACGAATTTAGATGCTAGAAACTGTTTTTAAAGCGATCCGGGATACTTGGGATGACGAATTTAGATGCTAGAAACTGTTTAAAGCGATCCGGGATACTTGGGATGACGAATTTTTATGCTTGAAAATGTTTTTAAAGCGATCCGGGATACTTGGGATGACGAATTTTTATGCTTGAAAATGTTTTTAAAGCGATCCGGGATACTTGGGATGAAGAATTTTTATGCTTGAAAATGTTTTTAAAGCGATCCGGGATACTTGGGTTGACGAATTTAGATGCTAGAAACTGTTTTTAAAGCGATCCGGGATACTTGGGTTGACGAATTTAGATGCTAGAAACTGTTTTTAAAGTGATCCGGGATACTTAGGATGGCGAATTTAGATGCTATAAACTGTTTTTAAAGCGATCCGGGATACTTGGGTTGACGAATTTAGATGCTAGAAACTGTTTTTAAAGCGATCCGGGATACTTGGGTTGACGAATTTAGATGCTAGAAACTGTTTTTAAAGCGATCCGGGATACTTGGGTAGACGAATTTAGATGCTAGAAACTGTTTTTAAAGCGATCCGGGATACTTGGGATGACGAATTTAGTTGCTAGAAACTGTTTTTAAAGCGATCCGGGATACTTGGGATGACGAATTTAGATGCTAGAAACTGTTTTTAAAGCGATCCGGGATACTTGGGATGACGAATTTAGATGCTAGAAACTGTTTATAAAGCGATCCGGGATACTTGGGATGACGAATTTAGATGATAGAAACTGTTTTTAAAGCGATCCGGGATACTTGGGATGACGAATTTAGATGCTAGAAACTGTTTTTAAAGCGATCCGGGATACTTGGGTTTACGAATTTAGATGCTAGAAACTGTTTATAAAGCGATCCGGGATACTTGGGATGACGAATTTAGATGCTAGAAACTGTTTTTAAAGCGATCCGGGATACTTGGGTTGACGAATTTAGATGCTAGAAACTGTTTATAAAGCGATCCGGGATACTTGGGATGACGAATTTAGATGTTAGAAACTGTTTTTAAAGCGATCCGGGATACTTGGGTTGACGAATTTAGATGCTAGAAACTGTTTATAAAGCGATCCGGGATACTTGGGATGACGAATTTAGATGCTAGAAACTGTTTTTAAAGCGATCCGGGATACTTAGGATGACGAATTTAGATGCTAGAAACTGTTTTTAAAGTGATCCGGGATACTTGGGATGACGAATTTAGATGCTAGAAACTGTTTATAAAGCGATCCGGGATACTTGGGATGACGAATTTAGATGCTAGAAACTGTTTTTAAAGCGATCCGGGATACTTGGGTTGACGAATTTAGATGCTAGAAACTGTTTATAAAGCGATCCGGGATACTTGGGATGACGAATTTAGATGCTAGAAACTGTTTTTAAAGCGATCCGGGATACTTGGGTTGACGAATTTAGATGCTAGAAACTGTTTATAAAGCGATCCGGGATACTTGGGATGACGAATTTAGATGCTAGAAACTGTTTTTAAAGCGATCCGGGATACTTGGGATGACGAATTTAGATGCTAGAAACTGTTTTTAAAGCGATCCGGGATACTTGGGATGACGAATTTAGATGCTAGAAACTGTTTTTAAAGCGATCCGGGATACTTAGGATGACGAATTTAGATGCTAGAAACTGTTTTTAAAGTGATCCGGGATACTTAGGATGACGAATTAAGATGCTAGAAACAGTTTTTAAAGCGATCCGGGATACTTGGGATGACGAATTTAGATGCTAGAAACTGTTTTTAAAGCGATCCGGGATACTTGGGATGACGAATTTAGATGCTAGAAACTGTTTAAAGCGATCCGGGATACTTGGGATGACGAATTTTTATGCTTGAAAATGTTTTTAAAGCGATCCGGGATACTTGGGATGAAGAGTTTTTATGCTTGAAAATGTTTTTAAAGCGATCCGGGATACTTGGGATGAAGAATTTTTATGCTTGAAAATGTTTTTAAAGCGATCCGGGATACTTGGGATGACGAATTTAGATGCTAGAAACTGTTTTTAAAGCGATCCGGGATACTTGGGATGACGAATTTAGATGCTAGAAACTGTTTTTAAAGTGATCCGGGATACTCAGGATGACGAATTTAGATGCTATAAACTGTTTTTAAAGCGATCCGGGATACTTGGGTTGACGAATTTAGATGCTAGAAACTGTTTTTAAAGCGATCCGGGATACTTGGGTTGACGAATTTAGATGCTAGAAACTGTTTTTAAAGCGATCCGGGATACTTGGGTAGACGAATTTAGATGCTAGAAACTGTTTTTAAAGCGATCCGGGATACTTGGGATGACGAATTTAGTTGCTAGAAACTGTTTTTAAAGCGATCCGGGATACTTGGGATGACGAATTTAGATGCTAGAAACTGTTTTTAAAGCGATCCGGGATACTTGGGATGACGAATTTAGATGCTAGAAACTGTTTTTAAAGCGATCCGGGATACTTGGGTTGACGAATTTAGATGCTAGATTTTGTTTTTAAAGCGATCCGGGATACTTGGGATGACGAATTTAGATGCTAGAAACTGTTTTTAAAGCGATCCGGGATACTTAGGATGACGAATTTAGATGCTAGAAACTGTTTTTAAAGTGATCCGGGATACTTAGGATGACGAATTAAGATGCTAGAAACAGTTTTTAAAGCGATCCGGGATACTTGGGATGACGAATTTAGATGCTAGAAACTGTTTTTAAAGCGATCCGGGATACTTGGGATGACGAATTTAGATGCTAGAAACTGTTTAAAGCGATCCGGGATACTTGGGATGACGAATTTTTATGCTTGAAAATGTTTTTAAAGCGATCCGGGATACTTGGGATGAAGAATTTTTATGCTTGAAAATGTTTTTAAAGCGATCCGGGATACTTGGGATGAAGAATTTTTATGCTTGAAAATGTTTTTAAAGCGATCCGGGATACTTGGGATGACGAATTTAGATGCTAGAAACTGTTTTTAAAGCGATCCGGGATACTTAGGATGACGAATTTAGATGCTAGAAACTGTTTTTAAAGTGATCCGGGATACTTAGGATGACGAATTTAGATGCTAGAAACTGTTTTTAAAGCGATCCGGGATACTTGGGTTGACGAATTTAGATGCTAGAAACTGTTTTTAAAGCGATCCGGGATACTTAGGATGACGAATTTAGATGCTAGAAACTGTTTTTAAAGCGATCCGGGATACTTGGGATGACGAATTTAGATGCTAGAAACTGTTTTTAAAGCGATCCGGGATACTTGGGATGACGAATTTAGATGCTAGAAACTGTTTTTAAAGCGATCCGGGATACTTGGGTTGACGAATTTAGATGCTAGAAACTGTTTATAAAGCGATCCGGGATACTTGGGATGACGAATTTAGATGCTAGAAACTGTTTTTAAAGCGATCCGGGATACTTGGGTTGACGAATTTAGATGCTAGAAACTGTTTATAAAGCGATCCGGGATACTTGGGATGACGAATTTAGATGCTAGAAACTGTTTTTAAAGCGATCCGGGATACTTGGGATGACGAATTTAGATGATAGAAACTGTTTTTAAAGCGATCCGGGATACTTGGGTTGACGAATTTAGATGCTAGAAACTGTTTTTAAAGCGATCCGGGATACTTGGGATGACGAATTTAGATGCTAGAAACTGTTTTTAAAGCGATCCGGGATACTTAGGATGACGAATTTAGATGCTAGAAACTGTTTTTAAAGCGATCCGGGATACTTAGGATGACGAATTAAGATGCTAGAAACAGTTTTTAAAGCGATCCGGGATACTTGGGATGACGAATTTAGATGCTAGAAACTGTTTTTAAAGCGATCCGGGATACTTGGGATGACGAATTTAGATGCTAAAAACTGTTTAAAGCGATCCGGGATACTTGGGATGACGAATTTTTATGCTTGAAAATGTTTTTAAAGCGATCCGGGATACTTGGGATGAAGAGTTTTTATGCTTGAAAATGTTTTTAAAGCGATCCGGGATACTTGGGATGAAGAATTTTTATGCTTGAAAATGTTTTTAAAGCGATCCGGGATACTTGGGATGACGAATTTAGATGCTAGAAACTGTTTTTAAAGCGATCCGGGATACTTAGGATGACGAATTTAGATGCTAGAAACTGTTTTTAAAGTGATCCGGGATACTCAGGATGACGAATTTAGATGCTATAAACTGTTTTTAAAGCGATCCGGGATACTTGGGTTGACGAATTTAGATGCTAGAAACTGTTTAAAGCGATCCGGGATACTTGGGATGACGAATTTTTATGCTTGAAAATGTTTTTAAAGCGATCCGGGATACTTGGGATGAAGAATTTTTATGCTTGAAAATGTTTTTAAAGCGATCCGGGATACTTGGGATGAAGAATTTTTATGCTTGAAAATGTTTTTAAAGCGATCCGGGATACTTGGGATGACGAATTTAGATGCTAGAAACTGTTTATAAAGCGATCCGGGATACTTGGGATGACGAATTTAGATGCTAGAAACTGTTTTTAAAGTGATCCGGGATACTTAGGATGACGAATTTAGATGCTATAAACTGTTTTTAAAGCGATCCGGGATACTTGGGTTGACGAATTTAGATGCTAGAAACTGTTTTTAAAGCGATCCGGGATACTTAGGATGACGAATTTAGATGCTAGAAACTGTTTTTAAAGTGATCCGGGATACTTGGGATGACGAATTTAGATGCTAGAAACTGTTTATAAAGCGATCCGGGATACTTGGGATGACGAATTTAGATGCTAGAAACTGTTTTTAAAGCGATCCGGGATACTTGGGTTGACGAATTTAGATGCTAGAAACTGTTTATAAAGCGATCCGGGATACTTGGGATGACGAATTTAGATGCTAGAAACTGTTTTTAAAGCGATCCGGGATACTTGGGTTGACGAATTTAGATGCTTGAAACTGTTTATAAAGCGATCCGGGATACTTGGGATGACGAATTTAGATGCTAGAAACTGTTTTTAAAGCGATCCGGGATACTTGGGATGACGAATTTAGATGATAGAAACTGTTTTTAAAGCGATCCGGGATACTTGGGTTGACGAATTTAGATGCTAGAAACTGTTTTTAAAGCGATCCGGGATACTTGGGATGACGAATTTAGATGCTAGAAACTGTTTTTAAAGCGATCCGGGATACTTAGGATGACGAATTTAGATGCTAGAAACTGTTTTTAAAGTGATCCGGGATACTTAGGATGACGAATTAAGATGCTAGAAACAGTTTTTAAAGCGATCCGGGATACTTGGGATGACGAATTTAGATGCTAGAAACTGTTTTTAAAGCGATCCGGGATACTTGGGATGACGAATTTAGATGCTAAAAACTGTTTAAAGCGATCCGGGATACTTGGGATGACGAATTTTTATGCTTGAAAATGTTTTTAAAGCGATCCGGGATACTTGGGATGAAGAGTTTTTATGCTTGAAAATGTTTTTAAAGCGATCCGGGATACTTGGGATGAAGAATTTTTATGCTTGAAAATGTTTTTAAAGCGATCCGGGATACTTGGGATGACGAATTTAGATGCTAGAAACTGTTTTTAAAGCGATCCGGGATACTTAGGATGACGAATTTAGATGCTAGAAACTGTTTTTAAAGTGATCCGGGATACTCAGGATGACGAATTTAGATGCTATAAACTGTTTTTAAAGCGATCCGGGATACTTGGGTTGACGAATTTAGATGCTAGAAACTGTTTTTAAAGCGATCCGGGATACTTAGGATGACGAATTTAGATGCTAGAAACTGTTTTTAAAGTGATCCGGGATACTTGGGATGACGAATTTAGATGCTAGAAACTGTTTATAAAGCGATCCGGGATACTTGGGATGACGAATTTAGATGCTAGAAACTGTTTTTAAAGCGATCCGGGATACTTGGGTTGACGAATTTAGATGCTAGAAACTGTTTTTAAAGCGATCCGGGATACTTGGGTTGACGAATTTAGATGCTAGAAACTGTTTTTAAAGCGATCCGGGATACTTGGGTTGACGAATTTAGATGCTAGAAACTGTTTATAAAGCGATCCGGGATACTTGGGATGACGAATTTAGATGCTAGAAACTGTTTTTAAAGCGATCCGGGATACTTGGGATGACGAATTTAGATGATAGAAACTGTTTTTAAAGCGATCCGGGATACTTGGGATGACGAATTTAGATGCTAGAAACTGTTTTTAAAGCGATCCGGGATACTTGGGATGACGAATTTAGATGCTAGAAACTGTTTTTAAAGCGATCCGGGATACTTAGGATGACGAATTTAGATGCTAGAAACTGTTTTTAAAGTGATCCGGGATACTTAGGATGACGAATTTAGATGCTAGAAACTGTTTTTAAAGCGATCCGGGATACTTGGGATGACGAATTTAGATGCTAGAAACTGTTTTTAAAGCGATCCGGGATACTTGGGATGACGAATTTAGATGCTAAAAACTGTTTAAAGCGATCCGGGATACTTGGGATGACGAATTTTTATGCTTGAAAATGTTTTTAAAGCGATCCGGGATACTTGGGATGAAGAGTTTTTATGCTTGAAAATGTTTTTAAAGCGATCCGGGATACTTGGGATGAAGAATTTTTATGCTTGAAAATGTTTTTAAAGCGATCCGGGATACTTGGGATGACGAATTTAGATGCTAGAAACTGTTTTTAAAGCGATCCGGGATACTTAGGATGACGAATTTAGATGCTAGAAACTGTTTTTAAAGTGATCCGGGATACTCAGGATGACGAATTTAGATGCTATAAACTGTTTTTAAAGCGATCCGGGATACTTGGGTTGACGAATTTAGATGCTAGAAACTGTTTTTAAAGCGATCCGGGATACTTGGGTTGACGAATTTAGATGCTAGAAACTGTTTTTAAAGCGATCCGGGATACTTGGGTAGACGAATTTAGATGCTAGAAACTGTTTTTAAAGCGATCCGGGATACTTGGGATGACGAATTTAGTTGCTAGAAACTGTTTTTAAAGCGATCCGGGATACTTGGGATGACGAATTTAGATGCTAGAAACTGTTTTTAAAGCGATCCGGGATACTTGGGATGACGAATTTAGATGCTAGAAACTGTTTTTAAAGCGATCCGGGATACTTGGGTTGACGAATTTAGATGCTAGAAACTGTTTTTAAAGCGATCCGGGATACTTGGGTTGACGAATTTAGATGCTAGAAACTGTTTTTAAAGCGATCCGGGATACTTAGGATGACGAATTTAGATGCTAGAAACTGTTTTTAAAGTGATCCGGGATACTTAGGATGACGAATTAAGATGCTAGAAACAGTTTTTAAAGCGATCCGGGATACTTGGGATGACGAATTTAGATGCTAGAAACTGTTTTTAAAGCGATCCGGGATACTTGGGATGACGAATTTAGATGCTAGAAACTGTTTAAAGCGATCCGGGATACTTGGGATGACGAATTTTTATGCTTGAAAATGTTTTTAAAGCGATCCGGGATACTTGGGATGAAGAATTTTTATGCTTGAAAATGTTTTTAAAGCGATCCGGGATACTTGGGATGACGAATTTAGATGCTAGAAACTGTTTTTAAAGCGATCCGGGATACTTAGGATGACGAATTTAGATGCTAGAAACTGTTTTTAAAGTGATCCGGGATACTTAGGATGACGAATTTAGATGCTATAAACTGTTTTTAAAGCGATCCGGGATACTTGGGTTGACGAATTTAGATGCTAGAAACTGTTTTTAAAGCGATCCGGGATACTTGGGTAGACGAATTTAGATGCTAGAAACTGTTTTTAAAGCGATCCGGGATACTTGGGATGACGAATTTAGTTGCTAGAAACTGTTTTTAAAGCGATCCGGGATACTTGGGATGACGAATTTAGATGCTAGAAACTGTTTTTAAAGCGATCCGGGATACTTGGGATGACGAATTTAGATGCTAGAAACTGTTTATAAAGCGATCCGGGATACTTGGGATGACGAATTTAGATGATAGAAACTGTTTTTAAAGCGATCCGGGATACTTGGGATGACGAATTTAGATGCTAGAAACTGTTTTTAAAGCGATCCGGGATACTTAGGATGACGAATTTAGATGCTAGAAACTGTTTTTAAAGTGATCCGGGATACTTGGGATGACGAATTTAGATGCTAGAAACTGTTTATAAAGCGATCCGGGATACTTGGGATGACGAATTTAGATGCTAGAAACTGTTTTTAAAGCGATCCGGGATACTTGGGTTGACGAATTTAGATGCTAGAAACTGTTTTTAAAGCGATCCGGGATACTTGGGATGACGAATTTAGATGATAGAAACTGTTTTTAAAGCGATCCGGGATACTTGGGATGACGAATTTAGATGCTAGAAACTGTTTATAAAGCGATCCGGGATACTTGGGATGACGAATTTAGATGATAGAAACTGTTTTTAAAGCGATCCGGGATACTTGGGATGACGAATTTTTATGCTTGAAAATGTTTTTAAAGCGATCCGGGATACTTGGGATGAAGAATTTTTATGCTTGAAAATGTTTTTAAAGCGATCCGGGATACTTGGGATGAAGAATTTTTATGCTTGAAAATGTTTTTAAAGCGATCCGGGATACTTGGGATGACGAATTTAGATGCTAGAAACTGTTTTTAAAGCGATCCGGGATACTTGGGTTGACGAATTTAGATGCTAGAAACTGTTTTTAAAGCGATCCGGGATACTTGGGTTGACGAATTTAGATGCTAGAAACTGTTTTTAAAGCGATCCGGGATACTTGGGTTGACGAATTTAGATGCTAGAAACTGTTTTTAAAGCGATCCGGGATACTTGGGTTGACGAATTTAGATGCTAGAAACTGTTTTTAAAGTGATCCGGGATACTTGGGATGACGAATTTAGATGCTAGAAACTGTTTTTAAAGCGATCCGGGATACTTAGGATGACGAATTTAGATGCTAGAAACTGTTTTTAAAGCGATCCGGGATACTTGGGATGACGAATTTAGATGCTAGAAACTGTTTATAAAGCGATCCGGGATACTTGGGTTGACGAATTTAGATGCTAGAAACTGTTTTTAAAGCGATCCGGGATACTTGGGTTGACGAATTTAGATGCTAGAAACTGTTTTTAAAGCGATCCGGGATACTTGGGTTGACGAATTTAGATGCTAGAAACTGTTTATAAAGCGATCCGGGATACTTGGGATGACGAATTTAGATGCTAGAAACTGTTTTTAAAGCGATCCGGGATACTTAGGATGACGAATTTAGATGCTAGAAACTGTTTTTAAAGTGATCCGGGTTACTTAGGATGACGAATTTAGATGCTAGAAACTGTTTTTAAAGCGATCCGGGATACTTGGGATGACGAATTTAGATGCTAGAAACTGTTTATAAAGCGATCCGGGATACTTGGGTTGACGAATTTAGATGCTAGAAACTGTTTTTAAAGCGATCCGGGATACTTGGGTTGACGAATTTAGATGCTAGAAACTGTTTTTAAAGCGATCCGGGATACTTGGGTTGACGAATTTAGATGCTAGAAACTGTTTTTAAAGCGATCCGGGATACTTGGGATGACGAATTTAGATGCTAGAAACTGTTTTTAAAGCGATCCGGGATACTTGGGATGACGAATTTAGATGCTAGAAACTGTTTTTAAAGCGATCCGGGATACTTGGGATGACGAATTTAGATGCTAGAAACTGTTTTTAAAGCGATCCGGGATACTTGGGATGACGAATTTAGATGCTAGAAACTGTTTTTAAAGTGATCCGGGATACTTGGGATGACGAATTTAGATGCTAGAAACTGTTTATAAAGCGATCCGGGTTACTTGGGATGACGAATTTAGATGCTAGAAACTGTTTTTAAAGCGATCCGGGATACTTGGGTTGACGAATTTAGATGCTAGAAACTGTTTTTAAAGCGATCCGGGATACTTGGGATGACGAATTTAGATGATAGAAACTGTTTTTAAAGCGATCCGGGATACTTGGAATGACGAATTTAGATGCTAGAAACTGTTTATAAAGCGATCCGGGATACTTGGGATGACGAATTTAGATGATAGAAACTGTTTTTAAAGCGATCCGGGATACTTGGGATGACGAATTTTTATGCTTGAAAATGTTTTTAAAGCGATCCGGGATACTTGGGATGAAGAATTTTTATGCTTGAAAATGTTTTTAAAGCGATCCGGGATACTTGGGATGACGAATTTAGATGCTAGAAACTGTTTTTAAAGCGATCCGGGATACTTGGGTTGACGAATTAAGATGCTAGAAACTGTTTTTAAAGCGATCCGGGATACTTGGGTTGACGAATTTAGATGCTAGAAACTGTTTTTAAAGCGATCCGGGATACTTGGGATGACGAATTAAGATGATAGAAACTGTTTTTAAAGCGATCCGGGATACTTGGGATGACGAATTTAGATGCTAGAAACTGTTTTTAAAGCGATCCGGGATACTTGGGATGACGAATTTAGATGCTAGAAACTGTTTATAAAGCGATCCGGGATACTTGGGATGACGAATTTAGATGATAGAAACTGTTTTTAAAGCGATCCGGGATACTTGGGATGACGAATTTAGATGATAGAAACTGTTTTTAAAGCGATCCGGGATACTTGGGTTGACGAATTTAGATGCTAGAAACTGTTTTAAAAGCGATCCGGGATACTTGGGATGACGAATTTAGATGCTAGAAACTGTTTATAAAGCGATCCGGGATACTTGGGATGACGAATTTAGATGCTAGAAACTGTTTTTAAAGCGATCCGGGATACTTGGGTTGACGAATTTAGATGCTAGAAACTGTTTTTAAAGCGATCCGGGATACTTGGGTTGACGAATTTAGATGCTAGAAACTGTTTTTAAAGCGATCCGGGATACTTGGGATGACGAATTTAGATGCTAGAAACTGTTTTTAAAGCGATCCGGGATACTTGGGATGACGAATTTTTATGCTTGAAAATGTTTTTAAAGCGATCCGGGATACTTGGGATGAAGAATTTAGATGCTAGAAACTGTTTTTAAAGCGATCCGGGATACTTGGGATGACGAATTTAGATGCTAGAAACTGTTTATAAAGCGATCCGGGATACTTGGGATGACGAATTTAGATGATAGAAACTGTTTTTAAAGCGATCCGGGATACTTGGGATGACGAATTTTTATGCTTGAAAATGTTTTTAAAGCGATCCGGGATACTTGGGATGTAGAATTTTTATGCTTGAAAATGTTTTTAAAGCGATCCGGGATACTTGGGATGAAGAATTTTTATGCTTGAAAATGTTTTTAAAGCGATCCGGGATACTTGGGATGACGAATTTAGATGCTAGAAACTGTTTTTAAAGCGATCCGGGATACTTAGGACGACGAATTTAGATGCTAGAAACTGTTTTTAAAGTGATCCGGGATACTTGGGTTGACGAATTTAGATGCTAGAAACTGTTTTTAAAGCGATCCGGGATACTTGGGTTGACGAATTTAGATGCTAGAAACTGTTTTTAAAGCGATCCGGGATACTTGGGATGACGAATTTAGATGATAGAAACTGTTTTTAAAGCGATCCGGGATACTTGGGATGACGAATTTTTATGCTTGAAAATGTTTTTAAAGCGATCCGGGATACTTGGGATGTAGAATTTTTATGCTTGAAAATGTTTTTAAAGCGATCCGGGATACTTGGGATGAAGAATTTTTATGCTTGAAAATGTTTTTAAAGCGATCCGGGATACTTGGGATGACGAATTTAGATGCTAGAAACTGTTTTTAAAGCGATCCGGGATACTTAGGATGACGAATTTAGATGCTAGAAACTGTTTTTAAAGTGATCCGGGATACTTAGGATGACGAATTTAGGTGCTAGAAACTGTTTTTAAAGCGATCCGGGATACTTGGGTTGACGAATTTAGATGCTAGAAACTGTTTTTAAAGCGATCCGGGATACTTGGGATGACGAATTTAGATGCTAGAAACTGTTTTTAAAGCGATCCGGGATACTTGGGATGACGAATTTAGATGCTAAAAACTGTTATTAAAGCGATCCGGGATACTTTGGATGACGAATTTAGATGCTGGAAACTGTTTTTAAAGCGATCCGGGATACTTTGGATGACGAATTTAGATGCTAGAAACTGTTTTTAAAGCGATCCGGGATACTTGGGATGACGAATTTAGATGCTAGAAACTGTTTTTAAAGCGATCCGGGATACTTGGGATGACGAATTTAGATGCTAGAAACTGTTTTTAAAGCGATCCGGGATACTTGGGATGACGAATTTAGATGCTAGAAACTGTTTTCAAAGCGATCCGGAATACTTGAGTTGACGAATTAAGATGCTAGAAACTGTTTTTAAAGCGATCCAGGATACTTAAAATGACGAATTTAGATACTAAAAACTGTTTTTCAAGCGATCCGGGATACTTTGGATGACGAATTTTTATGCTTGAAACTGTTTTTAAAGCGATCCGGGATACTTGGGATGACGAATTTAGATGCTAGAAACTGTTTTCAAAGCGATCCGGAATACTTGAGTTGATGAATTTAGATGCTAGAAACTGGTTTTAAAGCGATCCGGGATACTTGAAATGACGAATTTTTATGCTTGAAACTGTTTTTAAAGCGATCCGGGATACTTGGGATGACGAATTAAGATGCTAGAAACTGTTTTCAAAGCGATCCGGAATACTTGGGTTGACGAATTTAGATGCTAGAAACTGTTTTTAAAGCGATCCGGAATACTTGGGATGACGAATTTAGATGCTTGAAACTGTTTTTAAAGCGATCCGGGATACTTGGGATGACGAATTTAGATGCTAGAAACTGTTTTTAAAGCGATCCGGGATACTTAGGATGACGAATTTAGATGCTAGAAACTGTTTTTAAAGTGATCCGGGATACTTGGGATGACGAATTTAGATGCTAGAAACTGTTTTTAAAGCGATCCGGGATACTTGGGTTGACGAATTTAGATGCTAGAAACTGTTTTTAAAGCGATCCGGGATACTTGGGATGACGAATTTAGATGCTAGAAACTGTTTTTAAAGCGGTCCGGGATACTTGGGATGACGAATTTAGATGCTAGAAACTGTTTTTAAAGCGATCCGGGATACTTGGGATGACGAATTTAGATGCTAGAAACTGTTCTTAAAGCGATCCGGGATACTTGGGTTGACGAATTTAGATGCTAGAAACTGTTTTTAAAGCGATCCGGGATACTTGGGATGACGAATTTAGATGCTAGAAACTGTTCTTAAAGCGATCCGGGATACTTGGGATGATGAATTTAGATGCTAGAAACTGTTTTTAAAGCGATCCGGAATACTTGGGTTGACGAATTTAGATGCTAGAAACTGTTTTTAAAGCGATCCGGAATACTTGGGATGACGAATTTAGATGCTAGAAACTGTTTTTAAAGCGATCCGGGATACTTGGGATGATGAATTTAGATGCTAGAAACTGTTTTTTAAGCGATCCGGGATACTTGGGATGACGAATTTCGATGCTAGAAACTGTTTTTAAAGCGATCCGGGATACTTGGGATGACGAATTTAGATGCTAGAAACTGTTTTTAAAGCGATCCGGGATACTTGGGATGACGAATTTAGATGCTAGAAACTGTTTTTAAAGCGATCCGGGATACTTGGGTTGACGAATTAAGATGCTAGAAACTGTTTTTAAAGCGATCCAGGATACTTAAAATGACGAATTTAGATACTAAAAACTGTTTTTCAAGCGATCCGGGATACTTGGGATGACGAATTTAGATGCTAGAAACTGTTTTTAAAGCGATCCGGGATACTTGGGTTGACGAATTAAGATGCTAGAAACTGTTTTTAAAGCGATCCAGGATACTTAAAATGACGAATTTAGATACTAAAAACTGTTTTTCAAGCGATCCGGGATACTTTGGATGACGAATTTTTATGCTTGAAACTGTTTTTAAAGCGATCCGGGATACTTGGGATGACGAATTAAGATGCTAGAAACTGTTTTCAAAGCGATCCGGAATACTTGAGTTGATGAATTTAGATGCTAGAAACTGGTTTTAAAGCGATCCGGGATACTTGAAATGACGAATTTTTATGCTTGAAACTGTTTTTAAAGCGATCCGGGATACTTGGGATGACGAATTAAGATGCTAGAAACTGTTTTCTAAGCGATCCGGGATACTTGGGTTGACGAATTAAGATGCTAGAAACTGTTTTTAAAGCGATCCGGGATACTTAAAATGACGAATTTAGATACTAAAAACTGTTTTTAAAGCGATCCGGGATACTTGGGATGACGAATTTAGATGCTAGAAACTGTTTTTAAAGCGATCCGGGATACTTGGGATGACGAATTTAGATGCTAGAAACTGTTTTTAAAGCGATCCGAGATACTTTGGATGACGAATTTTTATGCTTGAAACTGTTTTTAAAGCGATCCGGGATACTTGGGATGACGAATTTAGATGCTAGAAACTGTTTTCAAAGCGATCCGGAATACTTGAGTTGATGAATTTAGATGCTAGAAACTGTTTTCAAAGCGATCCGGGATACTTGGGTTGACGAATTTAAATGCTAGAAACTGGTTTTAAAGCGATCCGGGATACTTGAAATGACGAATTTTTATGCTTGAAACTGTTTTCAAATCGATCCGGGATACTTGGGTTGACGAATCTAGATGCTAGAAACTGTTTTGAAAGCGATCCGGGATACTTGAGTTGACGAATTTAGATGCTAGAAACTGTTTTTAAAGCGATCCGGGATACTTGGGATGACGAATTTAGATGCTTGAAACTGTTTTTAAAGCGATCCGGGATACTTGGGATGACGAATTTCGATGCTAGAAACTGTTTTTAAAGCGATCCGGGATACTTGGGATGACGAATTTAGATGCTAGAAACTGTTTTTAAAGCGATCCGGGATACTTAAAATGACGAATTTAGATACTAAAAACTGTTTTTAAAGCGATCCGGGATACTTGGGATGACGAATTTAGATGCTAGAAACTGTTTTTAAAGCGATCCGGGATACTTGGGATGACGAATTTAGATGCTAGAAATTGTTTTTAAAGCGATCCGGGAAACTTGGGATGACGAATTTAGATGCTAGAAACTGTTTTTAAAGCGATCCGGGATACTTGGGATGACGAATTTAGATGCTAGAAACTGTTTTTAAAGCGATCCGGGATACTTGGGATGACGAATTTAGATGCTAGAAACTGTTTTTAAAGCGATCCGGGATACTTGGGATGACGAATTTAGATGCTAGAAACTGTTTTTAAAGCGATCCGGGATACTTGGGATGATGAATTTAGATGCTAGAAACTGTTTTTAAAGCGATCCGGAATACTTGGGATGACGAATTTAGATGCTAGAAACTGTTTATAAAGATGTCCGGGATACTTGGGTTGACGAATTTAGATGCTACAAACTGTTTTTAAAGCGATCCGGGATACTTGGAATGACGAATTTAGATGCTAGAAACTGTTTTTAAAGCGATCCGGGATACTTGGGATGACGAATTTAGATGCTAGAAACTGTTTTTAAAGCGATCCGGGATACTTGGGATGACGAATTTAGACGCTAGAAACTGTTTTTAAAGCGATCCGGAATACTTGGGATGACGAATTTCGATGCTAGAAACTGTTTTTAAAGCGATCCGGGATACTTGGGATGACGAATTTAGATGCTAGAAACTGTTTTTAAATGATGATGATGATGATGGCGGCCCACCTCATACCCCTGCACAGGATTGAGATGAGACGGATTATCTTTAAGATATATAGTATTAAACAAAAAAAAATTTCATACATTTATTATAAAATCAAAATATCATTTACAAATGGATGATTTGAGAATCACGCTACAAAGTCCTCGTAAGGATGACAGGTTGCCCGCCTGTAGAGATCAACTCAAAACAAATCTTTACAAGGTGAGCGGCAAACAAGTCCATTTGACGATATATATTAATTACTTTAAGATATGTAGTGTTAAACAAAAAAAAATTTCATACATTTATTACAAAATCAAAATATCATTTTACGAATGGATGATTTGAGAATCACGCTACAAAGTCCTCGTAAGGATGACAGGTTGCCCGCCTGTAGAGATCATTTCAAAACAAATCCTTACAAGGTGAGTGACAAACAAGTCCATTTGACGCGCGCGTGTCTCAATTCTGTGCAGCCTCTTACAAAAAACAATCAAAAGTAAAAAAAAAATCGTTAAGTTTAATTCTAAATCATCATCATCATCTATGATTGACGAATGCTGTGTACACATATCCTACTTTCTATTCAACTAACTAGCGTACTCTATCCTAAACCAAACTACTTCTAACATAAGCCGCACACAATCTTTTGAACTCAGGTAGTGTACCCGCACTGACAATTGTGATTGGTAGTTTATTGTAATACTGAACACCTTTAAAAAACAAAGAATTACGGCCACTAATCGTCGTATAGCTCGGCACTCTCGGTTCGTTTGCTCTCCGGGTAAAGTGACGATGGATATCACAGCCTCGCTCCACTCTCTCGCTCAAATATCCAGGTAGATGACCCTTGAGAAGCTTATGGATGAATACCATGGTGCGGTACACAACTCTCTGTTTAACTGACATCCATTGCAGAATGTCAAGCATTATATTAGACGAAGTGAACCGATTACAGCCCAGTACATATCGCATGGCTTTATTTTGCAATCTTTGTAGCCTATTAAACTGGGTCTGTGTGGCAAGAAACAGGATCGACGAACAAAAGTCAAGGTGTGTCATAATTAGAGAATTGTACAACTGAATTCTACCAACCAAGCTCAGGTCACTCCTTAATCTTCCCAAGACGCCACATCGCTTTGCCATTTTTTTAATCAAACTGTCAATGTGGGCTGTAAACCTGAGTTTCTCGTCAATAATTACTCCTAGGTACTTAGTCTCCTGCACTACATTAACCGGAACACCACCTATGCTCACCTGCGACGGAAGTACTTCTGGTCTACGAGAAATCACTAACATATTAGTTTTTGACATATTTAATTTCAGCTTTTTAAATTTTAGCCATTTGTTCAAGACAGCAAGGTCGTCATTGAGACGTCTAACAGCTTCGCATTTAGATTGATTATCGACAAAAATTACTGTATCGTCTGCAAACAGATTTATATCGCAGTGCTGCAAAACCTTATTCATGTCATTTATATATAAAATAAATAAAATCGGGCCCAGCACACTGCCCTGTGGAACTCCAAGTGTATTTTCTAACGCTTCAGAAGTAGAGCTCCCAAACATGGTCCTCTGGGTTCTACCCCGAAGGTAATTTTCGAACCAATTGAGCTCCTTTCCCCTGATACCAAACTTCTTCAAACACTCCAAAAGTAGAGGTCGCGATATAGTCTCAAACGCTCTTTTAAGATCCAAAAAGACAACAAGAATAACATGTCCACGATCCATAACATGTTTCCACTTAGCTAATACCAGATTCAGAGCGGTTTCGCAGGAATGACCTTCCCGGTATCCCGACTGCTCCGGCATTAGCAACTGGTTACAAGTCAAGTATTCTACAAGTTGTTCCTTAACAACAACTTCCAGAACCTTTTCAAGTATGTTCAACATGTTAATGGGCCGGAACTCCTCCGCAACGATAGTTCCAGGCACTTTAGGAATAGGAATTACCACAGATTCTTTCCACGTGGTGGGAAAACTACCAGTCATGATGGACTCATTCACGATGCTGAGCAGCTCCATTCCAATGACCTCAAAACTGTCCTGTATAACCTGAGAATTAACATTAAACAATCCAGCAGTCTTCCTCAAGCCAAAACATATTGTCTTAAGTTTGCCAAGACCGACTGGATGAAAATGAAACTCATGTTCCACAGGAGCAGCCATACTTAGC
This sequence comes from Anopheles ziemanni, assembly GCF_943734765.1. Taxonomy (NCBI): domain Eukaryota; kingdom Metazoa; phylum Arthropoda; class Insecta; order Diptera; family Culicidae; genus Anopheles; species Anopheles ziemanni. The sequence continues at coordinate 68,547 of NW_026690076.1, forward strand.
TCGACCGGCTCGACCTCAGGGTCAATACTAAGATGGACACCCAAGACACTGTCCACGAAATACCGATTGAACATCCGCGCAATAGTCAGTTCGTCGTAAATTATGCTATTATCAAATTTAATGTTAGAACTTTTAATTTCATTCGAAGGCTTCAGTAATGCCTTTAGCAGCTTCCAAAGTTCTTTACTATTATTTCTGTTTTCAAAAATTTTGGAGGCGTAATATTGTTTTCTCGTATTCTTAATCTCCTTTGAATACCTGTTTCTGAGTTGTCTATACGCCTCCCAATCTGCAGGTCTATTACTTCATAAAAATTGTTTATACTTTTTGTCCCGATTATACTTTAACCGATCTAAACTTTTTGTATACCACTTTTTATGGTCGTTTATTTTTATCTCTTTTTCATGAATCAATTCCTTCATACTATTTTCAAGGACATTAACAATTCTATATGCTTTTTCTTCAAAGCTGTGAGCTTCTAAACTCAGGCCGTCGGACACTAGTCTTTGGAGATTAGTTTTGGAATATCTGTCCCAACATTTTATACGCTTTTTATTGGACGAGCACTGACTACTCGCAAACCTCCAACCAATAGTCTCATGATCAGATATCCGAAGTTCAGGGAATATAAAAGTCTTTAGTGATTCGTCGCTGCTGAATACATGGTCGATTAAAGTTCTACTGTTTCCTGAAATACGTGTAGCTTGTTCAACCCTTTGTACCATACCCATAGAATCCATGAGTCTTTTCAGTTGAATGGATTCAGACGCATTCAGCCAGTTAATATTAAAGTCACCGACTATAATATTCAATTTTTCCAATTCCACAAATTCATCCAGCCACGTTTCAAGCACTTGCAAAAATCGCACATTACTTGAGCTAGGTGAATGATAAACCAAACCATATCGTCCAACCTTTGCTCCAGAAGTTACTGCTATACCCAGAAACCAATTGCCCTCCCGCGACTGATTAACAACCACGTCGAGGGAGACCGATTCCCTGACATAGACCGCAACACCTCCCGTGTGACGAGAGTGGGACAAACAAGCTACAACTTTAAACCCATTTATTCCATACTGTTCGAAGGCATCAGGATCTACGATATGAGTTTCAGTGACAAATAACAAAATAGGTTGTGTGTCCTCAACCATCTTTTTTAGCATGATGTAACTGGACGATAATCCAGCCACGTTTAGGTACAAAAAATCAGTAGACCTATTGGGTGCCTGTGATAGCTATCTAGAAAACTCTTTAGTTTTGTCCAAAAGTCTCTTGAATGATGGACAGTCTTTGCTATTTGCTGCATGATCCGTATTGAGTCTCAGCTTTCTATCAGCGTTCGCTCTAACACAATTAACGCACTTTAGGACCTCGGATTTGCACTCTGCAGTTCGGTGACCCTCACCACAGCGTGAGCATGTATCTTCATTTTTACAAGTGGTACTTTTGTGTCCAAACTGGCCACATTTGAAACACCTTAACACATGGTACGACTCATGCACTCGACACCGATCGAAACCCACAAAGACCTTCTCCCTTTCCACCATGTATCTTCCCGTGTCAGCATCAACCTCCAGCACAACATTATGCTTTTGGTACTTGAAGCTAGAATTAATATAATGTCCTATCACTTTAACATACGATCCCGGTATTCCTAGGTTCTGCTTCTTTAGTAGTTGAACTATTTCCTCGTCGGCATACCTTTCACTCATACCAATAACATTAAGGCGTTTTGGAGGAGCTGAGGTAGAATATTTGGAGCCTAGCGCTGACAATAAGTTCTTTTGTGTATTTTCAAGGTCCTCCTGCGTTTCAAACTGAGCAATAACCTGCCCAGCTCTACCGTTGCGAAGTTCAATTATTCTGTTGTCTCCCGGATCCAAATGCGTTCGTATATCCAAGCGAGTTTGCTCGCATGTTTGATCAGTGGTTGGAGCAATAACTAATGATTTACAACATCTGACAGATTTAGTTTTCTTAGTGTCCTTTTTCTTATTAGCCTCATTTTCAGATCCCTTGACCTTATCGATTTGTGTCTTTGACTTAGTTTGTTTCTTATCCATAGATATTTTCGGGGATGAATCAGGTGTGAAAAAATTTAAGCTCTCACTATGTACCCGCTTTCTTTTGCTTCTAACTGTAATGTAATCTGATCCAACAACTTGTGCGCAAGTTGGTGCTGTCTGAATTTCTTGTTCACAAACAACCATACTTTCATCTTTGTTTTTTGACGTAATTTTTCGATCAACCATCTCACACATATCTTTTTTAATCATTTCAATGGCTTTCGCCAACTGATCACTAACACGCTCAAATCCTAAATCCATTTCTCGTTTCAAAGCTGCACTAATATCTACAGATGTGATCTTTTCGGTCTTACTTAAGCAAGTATCACATTTATAAAAAACATTAACACACTCGTTTACAAACCTTGCTGATATTTTATTTAGTGAAGTACAAGCCAAATGATATGTGGCTTCACAAGTGCCACACACCATTGGCTCATCTCCAATGAGCACAGGTCTGGTGCACCGCGCGCACTCCATGACCGAGACGAAAGGAGCTACACACACTAAAACACAAATCAGCTATATCGCTGGCGTCACCTAGTGACGCCGCTTCGTCAAGCCACTAAAATAAAATCGTTTGTAACACCTAACACGCACTGTCCCACAACTAAACAATATAACTCCAGTGTGCCGAACGCATTCAGTCACCTCACTGACAAAACACACGGCAGCACACGGTCAAAAACTATACTTAATCGTCAAAAAACTGGGACGACGAACGAAAACACCACAGCATCCGTCAACCCTACTACTACTTGGGTGAAAGATTCATTGAAAGATTCATGAATCTTCGTTGATTAATGAATCCTTAGGGATAGGAATCATAAGGGAACAAACTAAAACAGACAACGACGATGCTTTGCCCGACCGTAGGAGGTACAGTCTGACAAGAAAGTATCCGTACAGTCATCAATTTCAACTTCAAGCCTAGTTATCTCAGCGACTACGTGACCTAGGACAACCATTTAAACGACATATCGTACATAAACTTCTATTCTATCCAATGAGGTCTTAACATTTCGAAAAAGTTACTTGTAGGTCACTTTGTTCTATAGAAACCCAAAAAAAGGCTCAAAATCGATGACAAAAAAGTATCCGTACATGATGAGTATTGATGATGTGCCATCGGTACCTGATGTGCCAATATGTTACAATCAATGCCACTTGCCTCAATAATGGCCAGCAAGTGCCAAGGCATCATTTCTACAAGTTTTTTTTCGAAAGATGCTGGAAATTTGACCCGATTTCTATAATGTTTCTAAAGGGGTCTACTAAGATCAAGATAATGTCCCGTTCATGGTAAATCTAGGCGTCTTTCGACAAATGTTGTACAGAGATCGATTCCGGAGACTTTGGGAGTATCGTCAACACTTGTACGGTCTCATAAAGTGGTAATTCTTGGACAATACATGGTCTATTCTTGGGATCGTAATTTTACTCAGAGAGCATATTATTGAACATTTAAAGTTTAACCTAGCCATGGCTTGTCCAAGTGACAAAATGGGCGAAGTAGACTATGTCCCACAGATGATTCATATTTAATTCAATATTTCCAGTTCGATTAATGGTCTCAATGGAACACCATAACACAAACTCTCAACTACTGTGTTTTATAGTTGGAACAACGTTGCTCGTAATGATGGTTGAGTTCGACGTCTGGTGTCTATTGTTACTCGTTTTTTGGCCAAAATTGCTTAATTTTGTCTGTATATAGTGTATAAAACACTGAGCCTACACGCCAATGGCATCAAAATACAGCGATTTGCAAATCCCCAGTCTTTCTTATTCTTTCCTAGGAAATGACAAGTTTGCAACTTACAATAATGCAATGTAATTGTTATTTACAAAAAACCTTCTTAAGAGTTGAAATCCAAATCATATGATTGATGCACTAGACACTTCGTTCGTCATGTTTGAGGACTCGAAGTATGGAGAACTTAATAGCTTTTCGAGCAATCACATAGTGATTGAGTAACCACAAAAGGTGTCTGTTTGCAGGGTTTAGTCTAGTTGCATCCTGGTTGATTCGACGAATTATAAGTTCCTGAGACTTAGCATGAGATTTTTCACAGGGTTCATAAACTTGCCAAGTTAGGTTCCCTTTACATTATATATTAAATAATCGTAAATGTAAGGTTTTCGGGGTGATGCTTTAGGGTGACTCCACTACTTGGATGAGGTGACGCACCAAAAGTGATGCAAAACCTCACTTTTGTATGGGACCACACCAAACGCTTATCCCATTGCATTGCATTGATTGCCTTAGCAACAGGCTCGCTTGAGGGGAAATCAAAGGATCGCTATAGAAACCACACACCTCTTGAGGAGAAATGGAAGGATCGCTATAGCAATCATTTTTACTAAGTAAACTATCTCGCCTGGGGAAATCTACTGACCTGGGAGGAGAGGGTGAACCGGTTTACCGAAACGGTTTAAAAATTTGTAAATGGAAAAGAATACCATTACGCAGCTCCAGTCACGAGATTTATGAATGGCGTTAAATTGAACATGCGTTCCAGGGTTACACCATATCAGAAATATATTTTTTAACATGAGTTTAAGAAAATTAACTCGCATGGTTTTTCTCGCTGTTTGAAACAAAAAACAGGAAAAAATAACAAAGAAAAATTTCCATTAAAATGTGGAACAGGACATTAGCAGATACGCGAAACGTACGTACAGGTTGAAACAAAAACAAGCAAAGCATACGCACAAAACAAAACCCATATAAACACAGCTGCACACAAATTACAAATAACGTGCTGTAGGTTAGTGGTCTTTTTCGAGTTTACGTAATATGCGATCAATTTCTGCATTTCCTGAGACACACCTAACAACAGAAACATAATTCACAGTGGCCTGGAACTTCACACAATAACGAAAGGTGATTTTGGTAGACATTTTGAAGCAAATGTAGTTTTTCTACTTAAGTTAGTTGTCTTTGCTTTTCTGTTCATAACATTTGATTGTTACCATTTAATGAACAACGGCATGTAGCAAACCATTGGCGAATATCATATGTCTAGCAGGATTTTAAAGATGACCAAGTTTTTCCTTGAAATTTCTGTACATACATTTTTTCAACCTTAATTAGGAACGGTATTTAAACATGCAATGGTCTGACTGTGCACACTTAATTTTAAACTGCAATGGTCTGATACTTATACGTAGTAAGATAATCGTACTTATACTGCAACATTTTTAACATGTACGAAATCAGGAGGAATCGAAAACGTATCCTTCATTGAAAGTAGGATATGTTATCAGATAAGCCGGGCAAGATAAATGAAGAAGAGTGTCCTCTTCCTAACGAAAACAAAACCATTGCCGTTTCTCACTCTTTGTATGTTATTCTATGTTCAAAACACCCCCTTTGAACAATTGGAACAACGGGCAAAGGAGATATTTTAATTTGATAGATAATGGAGTTTTAAGTAATGCGAAATCTAAAAATTTCTTTTGCAATAAACCTATATTACCCGGGCACCGTATTTAGTAGGTAGAAAAGCCGGGACCGACATTATTCAATTATTGATGCTTGGAAAATGACGGGTATTGTCCCTGTAATTTTTCTTTGACTAGAATTGGCTTGATGATAGTTAAGAAATTATCATACCCCGTCAATGTAAAACACATTCCTCAAGCAAAGCCATTAGTTTACAAAAGTACCTTTTCTGGCCCGTTAAATATTTCATTATCTTTCAGCCATGAGCATGTCATAAGTCAGCCGCTGAGCCAACATCATATCAGAATAACCGGGATTTGGATTAGCCTCTCACAGTTTGATAGAGCGGCTGAAACTTCAACCCGGGCTGAGTCTTTTAATACAAAAGGATAATATTATTTATTATTAATTCACTTGAGTTAAATACAAATTCTCTCCAAAATATTGGCCCGTCTAACCGGGCTAAGAATTTTAAGAATAAAATCGGGGATTGATTCTCAATTATTGGGCCATGGTCATGTCATAAGCCCACCATTGAGCTAATAGCATACCAGAAAACCCTGCAGAAGTATTACCCACTCTCAGTATGATACAACTTGAATCTTATAACCGGGATGAAGCTTTGAGTAAAACAACGTTTTTCTTGGATCTATCGCAATTTTACTAGATTTTGATGCCACTTCTTTCATCAACATGGGCCCGTGTAACCGGGCCTTTTTACCTAGTCACAAGAAAAAGATAGTTCTCTATCGGTTGCAGCTGTTTGCCTAGTTTCACCGGCCATTTCACGTTAAAATATAAAAATAATAGATATAAAATTGTTGCCGCCATACTTTTAGACACTTGATAACTCTAAATAATGACTAGGCTGATATTTTGACTACTAGAACCTCACCAAACCGGTGTTTTTGGTCAAGAAAGTCGGGTGTACGAATACTTTTTTGTCATCGATTTTGAGCCTTTTTTTGGGTTTCTATAGAACAATGTGATCTACAAGTAACTTTTTCGAAATGTTAAGACCTCATTGGATAGAATAGAAGTTTATCTACGAGATGTCGTTTAAATGATTGTCCTAGGTCACGTAGTCGCTGAGATAACTAGGCTTGAAGTTGAAATTGGTGACTGTACGGATACTTTCTTGTCAGACTGTATATATTTTCCCATCATCTCCTATTTTAATGTAGTGCACCCGGTTGACAAAAATTCAAATTTTTTGCAGCTTTCATGTAGTTACGCTTACCGAAGAACACACTTGGAACGCATGATCGGTTCGCTTAGCAAGAACGCATACTCGAAACGCATACTCCAGACGTTATATATAATAATATATATAATTATAAACTGGTATAAGAAGCCTAAGGTTAGTAAACTAATTGTCGTTACTGGCAACACGGCCACGCGCGGCGAAGCTAGCTGGGACATCGAGAGACCACGATCGTCCCTTTTTGATTCGAACCTCCGAGCTAGCAGGTCTAGTTAAGCGATTTATTATTCAAAGTTAGATTAAGTTTAGTTTAGGTTAGGTTTAATGAGAGTATAATAAATTTATAACGTTTTTTGAAAACATAATTATATATTTGACACCGCGTCCACACGGCATAGTAGCGTAGCGATTTTGACACTCCGTCGTAGTGTAAATGTTGGTCGAGAGGCTTTAGCCACGGCCATAAAAAATAGTTGACACTACGACGGAATGTCAAAATCGCTACGCTACGATGCCGTGTGGACGCGGTCTGATAATATATCTTTACTATTAATTATACATATTATTTATACACATGTTAACCGTTACCCATTCAACCGCCTACCTGGGTAGTTTTTGGATTTATGTTTTTAAATAACTCTGGATTGGATTGGCGTATCGGCATGAAACTTTTAGAATGCCTAGAAAAACTCACTTTCTATCGTTTTACTAAATAAAAAAAAATTTCCAAGGAATTTAAATAATTTTTATTCGAGTTTTTCGGTTGATACCCCTCAAACGTTCAACCGGACTACCCGGGTAGTCCATACATTTTGTATGGGAGATTCCGTTTTCCTGTACTTCAGACCAAATAACTTTTTATCTAGACGTCGGGAAGATTCGAAATTTTAAGTTTGGTAAATTAGCTCGCGAAAAACGCGACGTCGCTTTAGCTCTTGTCAAATGTCAATTCAAAACGTAAACAAACCGACAACTGGACAAAATGTAGACAAACCGAAACACAAACGCGAACAAAACGAGCAATATTCTCCACAAAACATCGGAGTTTTTGTTTTACTACTTATTTCTACTCTTCTGAAATGTAGTTCAGTTATAAAACTCCGTTTTAATTGATATTTCCAACGTTTCTTCCGGTGCCGAAACGAAAACAAACTGGCCGGTTGACAGAAATTTAAATTTTTACTGCTATCATGTAGTTCCAGCAAGAGTCCCAGCAATCTGCCATGGAAAAACTTGCTGTTACTACATGACAGCTGCAAAAAAATTGAATTTTTGTCAACCGGGTGCACTTCATTAAAATAGGAGATGATGGGAAAATATATACCTCCTACGGTGGGGCAAAACATCGTCGTTGTCTGTTTTAGTTTGTTTTCTCAGTGAATTTCTTTTGCGCCAAACTAACCAAGGTTGAATGAAATACGTAACTAAACAAATATGCCAAAATTCAACAAACTTTTTGGGCCGAATTTGTGCTCAAATGTAATATATATTTCCCAAAACTCCCCTACCTCTATCGCGCTTTGCTGTTCCCTAAAGATTCCTATCCCTAAGGATTCATTAATCAATGAAGATTCATTAGTCAATGAAGATTCATTAATACCGAGAGATTCATGAATCCCGAGAGATTCATGAATCCCGAGAGATTCATGAATCCTGAGAGATTCATGAATCCTGAGAGATTCAAAATCCCATGAATCCCCCAAAGATTCATGAATCTTTCGTTCAGCGATTCAGATTCATTAATTTTGTTGAAAGATTCATTCAGATTCATGAATCTGAATCTGAAATACACAACTCTACAGCTACGGTAATATTTTGTCATTTTATAGTTAGAATATCAAGTATAAATTCACTGTAGATGAAACTAAATTACATTTAAGTTGGATTTTCCAAGTTTGTTTCAAGTTTTGGGTACTCGACTCGATGATCCGCGATAGGGTAGTTAGCCACACTTCACTCATCAACAGATTATCCATCTTTTACTTTTTGTGTGAACTGAAATAAGATCTTGTTTGCTTTGAAGGAAGCTTTTTGAGTTAACTGAAACAAAAACAGCAGAGACTGACGCGTGCATAGACGGTCAGAAACTTTGCGCTTGCATTGACTGGCGACAGCATTGGTACCGCAAAACGCGGCTACACGAACCGCAAAGAATTTGACGTCAACTTGTACGGTTTTCGAGTTTGCGCTTGGAGTTTGCGGCTCGTGTAGCGGGGCTTTTAGATGAAAGCCACAACTCCGAGTTCATAAAGTCCAATTTTGTTGACGGATAAAACCGGATGCGTCCATCCGATAAAATCAAATGATTCTGATTTTATCGTGCGATTAAATCGTGCGAAGCTTGCAGCGAATCGTGCGAAGCTTCGCTGACGCGGAAAAGCACTGACACTAGCCTAATGAACAAAATCCGTTGCAAACAACAAAGCAAAAAGTAAACAAATCGCCACTTTGACATATAAATCCCAGTCGAAAGAAAATCGGAACCGGTCGTGCCTGATTCCGATTTTGAGGAAGGAATTCATCTCCCGCTAGGCGATTTCGAGTACTTTCCACTATCCGCAACCACCCCTGAATATTGCTTTGGATGTTCTATACAAGACTCGGTGCATGCTTTCTCCCTTACACGCCCAGGCTATTTTTTGCTATTTTCCTCTTCTGTGTTATGAACGTACCGCTTCTGTTGCGTATTGCAACGGTCCGATGTGTAGAAATATTGAGAAGTAGAGGGTGCTAGGAACTACGACCGATCATCGCTGCTGATAATCAGTATATTCTGCCACTAATACGCGGTGATCGGAGTAGTGGTAAAGGCGAACGTGCCGAACCGACAGCTAATCGGGTCAGGGCAACGCCTGATATCCGAAAATTAGCAAAGGGCAAGGACCGAGGTTGTAGCGTGACAGGCCAGAAAGTGATAAAAGGACGCGCGGCAGAGGATAACGGGTCTTACTTTCTGGGCAACGGGAGAAGACTCACGTTGTAATTTTTAACTCAATTTATATTCATTTCGTTATTCTCTATTAACTATTGACCAATTAAAGAGTTCAAAAAAAGCATAACAATCTTCTTATTGCCGGCCGAAAGTGAGTCTGTTGCGTTGCAACACCTTCGATCTAACATGGTGTGTGAAACATGTAAAACTGTACACTCGTGTGTTTCCTTGTGTAGGTACTAGAATTGCCCGACGATTCGGTGAAAATTTGACAAAACCAAGGCGCCATTTGTAGTCAAGAGCTAACCGGGCTAACACGGTTGCGCACCAACGCGAACAAAGTTTTAGGAGAAAAGGATCCTTAAAAGGCTAGAGTGATTGCCGCCAAAGCAGCATCCCCGTAAGCCAACGAAGTGCCCGAGGAATCTACATGTGAGGCAGCAAAGACGGAGTCGGAAGTTTCGGTGCAACCGATGTCGCCAATCTTGGTCTTGCTAAAGAGGGTAAGCACAAGTATGCCGTTGTTCAGTCCGTACCAGTTTTTGTGCAGTGTAATGAAATCTCAATACATTTTTAGACGATTCGCCGGACAGACGAGCCCGGGATATTCCTTCCGGGATAATAAATTTTTCATAATTTTTCGAATTGGAGTTTGACATGTTTATTTTGCGCCACCAACCCGAAAGAAACCACTTTTCACAACTACATACATAAACCTGGGCGGCTCGTTCTCACTCACACACTCTCAACTAGCATAAATTGATGCACGCACACATCTCCATTTGCTTGTTTATCCGACTGCTCGAACGTCCTACATCGTTCTACCGCGTGCCAGCTCCCATATAAAAACGTCCTACCTTTACCCACGCCCGAGGCCCGATGACACAAGTGCAGGACAACTTGCATGCGACCTCGCCTAGCGGGCAGTTGATCCAGTTTGAAAGAGCAGTTAAAAAAAAAGATAAACTAATCGGCAGTGAGTTTTTAGTGACCAAAAAAAAGTCTACTGAGGAAGCGTTATTAAAGAAAGTAAGGAAAACGGAAGGATGTGGGTGCACGACCCCGGCGAAAAGAAAAAAATCACAAAAACAACATATGGACACATATGAATCCATAACCTATGTGTTTGCGCGCGGTTCACGTCCTGGCCAAGCGAAGGATTTGGCCGTCTAGGACCCGTGAATTCGTCAACCAACGGGCTTAACGCAGATTGGGTGTTCTGCGGAATTGGGAACCGAAGAAGAGATGTTCTCTGCTGCTCAGGACCTTGTACCGATCTTAACAAAAATCTTCAACAAATCCTTGTAGTCTCGAAGCTTTCCGTTCCTTTGGAAATCATCATGGATGTTCCCTGTTCACAAAAAGACGGACCGGGGTGATACCACCATGCTATTCGCGTTTAGCAAATTGTTTGAGCTACTTCTAGTCAAACATCTCCAGCGAGGATTTCGACTTTCGATCTTTTCTGTTCAACATGGTTTAATGCTAAATAGATCATAATGTGTGTTGTGTATTTTACTTAACAAACTTTATTTTCTTCTCAATATTTCACATGAGGGTTTACAGACGATCTACTTGCAATGCTAGTACCAGCGAGAGTGAGAGTTGTGTCAACTGTCACTGAACTAAACGTCAACTGTCAATGGACTAAATGTCATTGCGTCAAATCCAATACATAACAATGTGCTTCCGGGTGTTTATACGGGCTTCCTCGCTTACTTCGACTCCGTCAATCATGCCCTGTTGCTTGAAAATTGACAATGTATGGTGTTTGGACAAGGGTTCAGCTTGCTCGATGCCCCGATGTCCCGGACTACGAAACAAGCATACTCCCTCCTCTTGCCCTTTGGATTCCATCCCGCTATGCACCTACACGGTAGAAGCATGGATGGAAGGGCTTCTGTCCCTAGGTTAAAATCTCAGTTTACGGACGCTGTGGCACGCAACTAACTCCTGAAGGGTGAAAGCGCGTGTCGCTAAAGGACTAACAGGTACCCCCTGCCTACCAGGGTCATGTTTCCCAAGCCTAAAGCGACGGACTCGGTGCAGTGCAACTTAAGCGGCTCAGGAGATCGATCCGACACCAATACCTCCTAAAAACCCGAAAATGGGGACTTGCTCTTGTTCTTGAGGCATGGCCTCTTCCCTTTTACTGCACTTGGCGTGCTGACTCGTTCTGCGATTTCTCGCCCTCTTTCTGCACTTGCGTGCTCTCCTTCTCCTCTGCACTTGACGTACCCTCCTTGCACTTTCGTGCCTGTAGGTGCCACGATTGAACAATGTATGGTGTTCATGGTGGCCTTCCTCAGTAGATTCAGAATTTCTTGACTGGAAGATTCAAGTCAACATTGGTTCGAGCTTTGGTGCTCCATTCTGCAACATGAATTAGCAAAAATGGTTTCACTGCTTCAAACCAATACAGTCAAGCAAGCAATGCTGCTAGATCTAGAGGAAATATATGAAAAAACTATTAAAACTGTATTAGATGGCATAATACCGTATCAAAATATGAATCTTTCAGAAAGTCAAATAAAAACTATAGTTGACAAAAAAGATAATGATCAATACCGCCAACACCTTCAGCGTACATTTAATTATATGCTCATCCTTCGGCCTGGTAGAAACATAATTGAGTGGTATGCGTTAATGAGCTGGCCTAGTGGGCGTGTCATAGTGATGCACGAAGGCTCAACCATACACTTCCCTATTGCGCCAGCAATCGGCGTGAAGGTTAGCCGTGCGCAGCAGCAGCCTAGACGTCGGGTGTTTCCTACATTATGGCGAAGCTACACAAATATTCACTATATTGCACGCGTTCACTTCACCTCACTGAACTGGACCGCACCTGATCTTTCTAAAGAATCATCTTTCCCAGACCGATCACCGTTAGCGGCCTAATTTTGTATGCAAGGGAGATGTCGCGGAGACCGAGCATCTTTTGTGGCAACATTTTTTATGTAAGGGAAATGGCACGGAGAGTCATTTCTGTTAGTTAAGCTACAAAAAAAAAAAAAGAGGAACAAATTCGCGCAGAAACGAGTACAGCTCGTAAAGCAAAGAAAGTCTCTGTAGCTCAGAGTTCGAAAGCTAAGTCCGCTGCAAAAAATGCTAAGTTGACTATTTGATGGCGGTTGAAATGCATTTCTATAATTTCAAGTTGATCATTGAATATTGTTGAATAAAGCAATTGAATTTAATGAACTACATCCATTTTGTTTTAAGAGCGCTAAGCAAGGCACATAACAAAAACCAGGCGCCAAAATCGGAACATGATGTGCCACATAAAGAGTTTGTGGAACTTGAAGAAATATTAATCTTCGTGTTTCTCATTTATTTTAGTAATATTCTATGGAAGTTAGTTTAACTTTGTATACACAATTTCCTCAACAGCACCAAATATGGTCCATCAACGGTAGAAGATAATTAAATATGCTCCAGAAAGAGATTACGAAGAATACACATCAGTCAAGACAACGCAAGCGTATACATTGTGGACAACGCCATCGCATACATTGTGGACATCGCCAGAGCATACATTGTGAGTCAACATTCGATCATCGCGACGCGGCACCCGGACCACAACATTATGCTGAGTTGCAGCTTCCCATAGCAACGCGGACCGCCCGCATTATGCTGAGATTGCAGATTCCCGCAGCGACGCGGACCACTTAGCATCAGAAGACCGTGAACAAACGATCCAGATCGCGAACCGATCATCAGTTGGTATCCAGCATCCGAAACCGATAGTTGGGTATTAACCCGCACATATGTTGTAGGAAATAAAGTTTAAGTTTTTTTAAAACTCAAACACCAGCAGCAGTGCGTTAACTGGCGCCCGAATAGGGACCGCGCTATGTGAAATTAAGTACAAGTGAAAGTGAAAGTAACCACGCTAGAGTGATAGTTACCACCGAATCCCAAACTTAAAAAGACTTTCCTGATCGCCGAGTGCAGCCGTGTAAAAAGGATCCCGAGTCACCTGTGCAGTTAGCAGCTCACACAGGACAAAAAGGAGCCATCCATTACACCGAGAAGGAAGTCATTCACAGCCGGTTTTCCAGAAACTAAACTACGCCCGCTAGAGGAGCAGTAAAACACAACGCCCGTCAGAGGAGCATCATAAATCATAAAACCATCGCCCGATACAGGATGCGTATGGTACTGTAAGTAACAAAAAAAAAACAGTAAGTAAAAATTGTGAAACAAAAATCAAAAGTGATTATAAAAACGTGATTAACAAATATTAAGTAAAATTACCTAGTGAAGTGAAAAACGTGTTAAAACAAAAAAATCCTGGAGGATCTTATAAATTCATTACAATCTTTTTCCTTCAAAATGTCGAGACCAGACCTTGACCAAATTATTCCGATCCACCGCTTTACTTTACAAAGCCAGATGGAACAAGTGTAAGTCCCGAAAGTTTTGAAAAAATCCCTGATTTGGTAAAGGATCTACCAAATTTTACTGGGGATCCGCGAACTGATTAGCTGGTTGAACGACGTAGACAGCTTGGTAAAACTGTACCAAACTAAAAGTACAGACACACTTGAACGCCAAAACAAATACCATATGATCTGCAAATTTATTCGCAGAAAAATCCGCGGTGAAGCGAACGATTCACTCGTTGCTTCAAACGTAGGCATTAATTGGAACCTGATCAAAAAAACATTGGTCACGTATTACGGTGAAAAGAGAGATTTGGAAACATTAGACTTCCAACTTATGAGCGTGCAGCAGAAGAACCACTCACTGGAAGTATACTACGATGAAGTAAATAGATTGCTCTCGCTTATAGCAAATCAAATAAACACTGACGAAAGATTCACACACCCCGAAGCCTCAAGAGCTTTAATCGAAATGTACAACAAAAAAGCAATCGATGCTTTCATGAGAGGACTGGATGGAGACGTTTATAAATTCATTAAAAATTATGAACCGACATCCCTTGCAGGAGCGTACAGCTACTGCATTTCATTTCAAAATATTGAGTGTAGAAAAATGCTAACCAAACCAAGGCCATATATTCCACCAACGGCACCAAGGAATATGATTCCCTTACCGCCACCAACGCCCATAAGATATACAAATCCACCTCCGCCACCAAGGCCTTACCATCCCAAACCGTTCACGGGAAACAGAAATTTTAATAATTTCGCCCAAAAGAACAACCAACACTACCAACAAAAACCATTTAACAATTTTCAACGTCAACCGCCACCAGAGCCTATGGAAGTTGACCATTCCATCAGAACACAACAAGTGAACTATGGAAACCGCCCTAACTCAAACAACGTTCGACCCCCAAAACGTCCCAGGGTCAACAATATCCAAACACAGCCAGGACACTCAAATACGGTGAACCACATAACGGATGCCAATCCGCCACAACAATTCGAAAACGGTAACCCCGCGAACAACACAATAGATAACAACACATTACAATCGGTCGAGAGATACCTCCGAACCATTGAAAAACAAGAAGGATGCAACTTCAGTGACACTGTCGAAGTCGCAGAACTTAATTTTTCGACTAAACTCGGCGTTGCCTTACTTTCTTTTTTATGGTAACGCCTCGGAGCCATTAAAAATGCTCATTGATACCGGTTCTAATAAGAACTATATCCACCCGAAACATGCTAAAATTTCTCATAAAATTGATAAACCATTTTATGTATCTTCAGTAGCAGGAGATATAAAAATCGAAGCTTATTCACAAGCTCAACTATTCAAACCCTTTTCAGATAAAATGTTAAAATTTTATCATCTTGAAAACATGAAATCATTCGATGCCATAATAGGGCACGATTCACTGAAAGAAATCAAAGCAGTTATTGACACAGCCAATGATGAATTAATCATTGACGGCACAAATGTAATACCCCTACAACAATATGAACTACAGGAAGTAAATAAAATAAACATCCGCGATAGTCATCTCAACCAAAACGAAAAAATACAGCTACATAACCTATTACAGGAATATCAGGATCTTTTCCAACCACCTGATTCTAAATTACCTTTTACCTCACAAGTAAAAGCTACCATAAGGACAAAAACTGAATCGCCAATCTACAGTAAAACTTATCCTTATCCCCAAGCACTTAAAGGTGAAGTTAACAGGCAAATTGAAAAACTACTAAATGATGGAATTATCAGACCTTCAAAATCCCCATACAATGCACCAGTGAGGATTGTTCCTAAAAAACTGGACGCTGCCAATGAAAAAAAATATAGACTTGTCATAGACTACAGAAAATTAAATACTCAAACAATAAGTGATAAATATCCTATTCCGGATCCATCTACTGTTTTAGCCAATTTAGGCTCAAATAAATTTTTCACTACCCTTGATCTAGCATCAGGATTTTATCAAATACCCATGTCGGAGAACGACATCGAAAAAACTGCATTTTCGATAAACAACGGGAAATATGAATTCGTACGCATGCCCTTTGGATTAAAAAATGCACCCTCCATATTCCAACGCGTCATGGACGACACATTAAGAGAACATATCGGAAAAATATGTCACGTTTACATCGATGACATTATCATTTTTAGCGAAACAGTTGAAGAACATCTGCAAAACTTGAAAATTGTGTTAGACACATTGCGAGCCGCAAATTTCAAAATACAGCCAGACAAATCCGAATTCTTAAAAACAGAAGTAGAATTCCTCGGATTCATTGTCTCAAGTGAAGGACTTAAACCAAACATAAAGAAAGTTGAAGCCATAAAAAAATTCCCAGAACCACAGAACCTCAAAGAACTTAGAAGATTCTTAGGACTGTCAGGTTATTACCGCAGGTTTATCAAAAACTATGCACACTTGGCAAAACCCATCACAAAACTCCTAAGAGGGGAGGATGGCCATCGCCAAATTTCAAAAAACGAATCAAAAAATGTTCCAATTAAATTTGATCAAAATGCAAAGAACGCATTCCAAACTTTGAAAGACATAATATCTTCTAATGATGTTTTAGTTTTTCCAGATTTCCAGAAGCCATTTGAACTGACAACAGATGCATCAGATAAAGCACTAGGAGCTGTGCTTTCACAAAAATGCCACGACGGAGATAGACCAATAACCTTCATTTCCCGAACTCTTTCCCAAACTGAGGAAAATTATGCAACAAACGAAAAGGAGATGCTTGCCATCGTGTGGGCACTACATACACTGAGAAATTTCATATACGGAGCGAAAATTAATATCCATACTGATCATCAACCATTAACATTTGCTTTATCACCGCAGAACAACAACGCAAAGCTGAAAAGATGGAAATCATTCATAGAGGAACATGATTACCAGTTATGCTACAAACCAGGAAGATCGAACGTCGTAGCCGACGCCCTTTCCAGAATACAAATTAACTCACTAACACCAACCCCGCACTCAGCTGATGAAGACGATAATTCATATATCCCTTCAACAGAAGCACCTATTAATGTATTCCGCAACCAACTAATATTTAAAATCGGAACTAATTCCTCTTCCGAACTAATAAGCCCTTTCCCGAAATTTAAAAGGCATATTTTTATTGAACCAAATTTTACTACTGATTTTATCAAAGATAAATTCAAAAAAGTTATTAATCCAAACGTAATTAATGGAATTCATACAGATGAACAAACAATGGGAATTATCCAAGAAGTTTATAAAAAT
Source organism: Anopheles ziemanni (assembly GCF_943734765.1). NCBI lineage: Eukaryota > Metazoa > Arthropoda > Insecta > Diptera > Culicidae > Anopheles > Anopheles ziemanni. The sequence goes on from NW_026690076.1 coordinate 85,863, forward strand.
CTTTACAATCCAAAAACAGTTAAAGCTAGATTTTCTCAAATTCAAGTCGAAGATCTTTGCGACGTAGAAAAACAAATCGAAGAGATTAAAAATATCCATAATTTTGCACACAGAAATGCTAAGGAAAATTCATTGCAATTCATAAAAAAATTCTACTTCCCCGGAATGAGAAAAAGTATTCAAAATATTGTTAAAAATTGTGAAATATGCAAAACCGAAAAATACGATAGAAAACCACAAGTATTTATACCAGTAAAAACACCAATACCGACATATCCAGGAGAGATAATTCATATTGATATATTTGCATACAACGCAAACTTTTTATTTATCACATCAATTGATAAATTTTCAAAGTACGTTAAAATACGACCGATAAAATCGAAATCAATCGCTGACATAAAGGAAGTATTACTACAACTTTTATATGACTGGGACTTGCCAGCCCAAATTGTTATAGACAACGAATGTACTTTTGTATCGAATGTAATCGAACAATCAATACTAAATCTTGGAGTCAAAATCTTCAAAACTCCAGTTAATCGTTCAGAAACGAATGGTCAAGTAGAGAGATGCCATTCGACTATCAGAGAAATAGCGAGATGTACGAAAAAACTCAATCCAGAAATGAGTATTATAACATTAGTGCAACAAGCCGTTTATAAATATAATCATAGCATTCACTCATTCATAAAGGACACACCAAGAAATGTGTACGTAGGAGAACGATCAGATGATCCACAAGAAAGAGCAAGAATAAGAGAAGCTACAAATGAAAGAATACTCGAAATATTCAAAACGAATGATGAAAAAATCAAAGATGAAAAATTTAAAGACTATGAAGAAAACGAATATGTATATGAAAGGAAGAAAACAAATAATAAACGCGAAAGTCGTTTCAATATAATAAAAGTTATGGAAAATCATCCAACGTATATAATCGATTCAAATAATCGAAAAATTCATAAAATGAATCTAAGGAAATAAGGAAATAAATAAAATGAAAAAATAAATTTTCAAAACAAAAGTTTTTGCCTAAACGTACTAAAAAATAAAAAATAATATATGTTAAATGACATATGCATTTATGTATCAATTTTTCGTCTTTATCGTTATTCGCATTACATCGAGATTGCTCTCAGTTCGATCGCCATCTACGATGCTATGCGAATAACGACAAAAACGAAAAACTGATACATAAATGCATATGTCATTTAACATATATTATTTTTTATTTTTTAGTACGTTTAGGGAAAAACTTTTGTTTTGAAAATTTATTTTTTCATTTTATTTATTTTATACTTTTACGTATTACATGAACAGAGAAAACAGGAATGATTCTTTTATATGAAAATTGTCATTAAGTTAGTTGAGCCGGAGTGTTATAATTCATTATCAAACTTAAGGAAGGAGTAGAAATACACTGCTTGTTACTGCAGGATCTGACGCAACTCGTTTTGCTTTGCTGTGAACAGGATCGCGATGTCCGAGTACCAATTATCAAGGAGTAAGAGTAGGACTGCATTCTGTTTTAACGTTTGCTATGAGTACTGAAGAAGTACTCTCGTTCTACTGCACTGCTGTGAGAGAACACAACATGCGATCTCTGAATGTCACACAGCGCTCTCCTGGGGGAGCTGCTGAAGGAGACCAGCACGCTATCTGTTCAAGTGTGCCAGAACGGGATCGCCAACGCACAGTCATAATCTGGGAGCGAAAAATGTGGGTATTGCTAGCACAATCTTTCATTACTGATCTTCTATCGTTTATCTCTGTCCGATTCATATTTTGCGACATCCGGGAAGGTGAATGCATAAAAACTTTTTAAAAATATTAATACACTCTTTAAAATTCTTTTAACTATCGTTACAGAGTGATTACAACCCTGTTGATCAAGCTTATAGTAGCAGATATAAGCATATATGATCTAAGTAATAATCCCTTAGCTATAATACCAATAGGTAAAGCTAAAGTTCAAATCGGATATGTAAGGACGATACATCCAATCGATTTAGCAAACATAGAAGAAGCAGTAGAGAGAACGTTAGAAGAAATTCCAAATGGAATCTATACGGCATCAATTGAAAGTTTGATTAATATAAAAGCTAGAACGCTACAGGAAACCTTTAGAAAGATTAGACCGTTTACAAACAGAGAAAAACGATGGGACACGATCGGAAAAGTTTGGAAATGGATCGCAGGAAATCCAGACGCCGACGACCTACACATTATTAACTCAACGATAAACTCCCTAATTGCTGAAAACAACAAACAAGTAGTTATCAACCAAGGTTTGAATGAACGAATCCAACAAATAACAGAAGTCGCTAACACGGTTATCAACATTGAAAATCAACGATACGAAACGCACCAGACAGAGATTTGTCAACTAATCCTGTTATCAAACATGAACATGCTACAAGAAAAATTAGAAGTAATTGAAGATGCCATCATACTCGCGAAACACGGGATTCCAAGCAGCAAGCTTTTACCCCTAGATGATCTAAACTCCATAGCCCAATTCCTAGAGAGTAACAACATTACTTACCGTACTCCAGAGGAATTGCTAGGGCAATCAACTGCGCAAGTTGCTGTAAATCAAACGCATATTATCTACATACTAAAGTTCCCCAAAGTAACCATACAAATGTACGAATACGAATACATTGACTCCATAATCCAGCACGAGAGACGGATTATCGTAAAACAAAATTTCATAATACGAAATCGAACGCATGTATTCGAAATTACGGAAAGATGCCAAGAGCAGGAAGATTTCTACATATGCCAACAAGTAAATCTGCAACAACCCACCAAATGCATAGAAAAACTCGTGAAACGAGAAGACGCTGAATGTCAATACGAAAAAATTTACTCGAAAGGATTGGTGAAACGCATTAATGACGCCAATATTCTCATTAATGATGCCATCGCAGAAGTATCATCAAATTGCAGTAATGCAAACCAAGTATTGAACGGGTCATACTTGATACAATTTGAAAATTGCAACATAATCATCAACGGAGAAATTTATTCAAACAATGAAGCTATCATTCCCGGTAAACCATACCACCCGACAGCGGGAATAAAAGTCAACATAAGCGAAATTGAAGACAGACCACCGATAGAATATCTAAACAATCTTACGTTGCAACATCGAGAAACTCTACAAAGTATAAATCTACAAAACAATTCCATCAAATGGAAAATTCATGCATTCGGAGGAACTTTCATGTTACTATTCATATGCGCAACCGTAATCTGCTTATTTTTCAATAGAAAGAGAATGGCAAAAGTAAACATAAACCAAGAACCGCAACGCGGAGAAACATTCGTAAGCAGACCAACATTATTCCACGCAGCAACAAGACTTTGAGGACAAAGTCATTTAAGAAGGGAGGAGTCAAGACAACGCAAGCGTATACATTGTGGACAACGCCATCGCATACATTGTGGACATCGCCAGAGCATACATTTGGGGCGATCATGAAATCGTCGTTTTTAAAGCCGCTAAAATAAGCGACCGCTAAAATTTAGCTGTCGCTGCTCGAATTGGTATAATGAGGCTGTTTTCTGTCGAGCAGACGCTTTGTGCGAAGCGGTCGCTCGAAGCAAAGCGACACGTAGTAGGCGATTTTTGTTGTCATATATTCAATGTTTAAAATCACTTGGGTTTGGAGCGCGTCATTTCGAGTCAAAATAAATACCGATTTGTTTGTGGCCTTAGTTATGTGCTAGTGCATAAACCTGGACGTTTTTGTTGACTCGAATGCTTATGAAAATTGTGTGGTGAGGTGCATCAGAAATATTAACAGTGCAGTGATGTTGGTGGTGATGATAGTTGGTGTGTTTGGTGGCAAAACTTCTTCCTCTATCTGGATGATTTTTTGCTTTTATTTTGATCGCAATTCTGGGCATGATGAATGTTAATTGGTGCTGTTCCATTGAGAGAACTGTACACTAAGTTAAGTTCGCAGAAAGAAACACCTTATTGAAGGAAAATAACGCAAAGTATGGCATGCATGTATCGTTGGTCTGTGAAACACGAAGTCCAAAACAGCCTTTTCCGAGTTTACATACGACGTTTTTTTTTATAAACTAGCAGAATTTTACGAACTAAACTCCCAAAATATGGTGCATATCCCCCAGCTTCGACGACTAATAGTGAAAAAAACAGGGCCATAGTACTGTTATTGTTGGTGAAATGTACTCCTGACGATGCAATGTAATTAGTGCAAAATCGTAAGCCGTAGGTCCTTCAGACTCGCCCGGAAAAAAGATGCGCCATTAGCAACCAGGCGAGCCCACTCTTCAGCAAACAGGCTGCAGCATCCTTTATTACCTTCGTGTCCTACATCGGTACTCCATTTTGCCATGCGCTTGACTGCTGTAACTTCTTTGGAGATGAGTCAAGCCTTAACAGATGGCGTCCTCCTTGACCAGCAGGTTAATCTAACAGTGAACTAGATGACGGCTACTTAATAGTACACCGACCTGGTAGAAGCCGTTGGATTTGCGCCGGAGTCCTCATGGACAGCAAGGTCGACGCAATCGCAGTTCCACTAGAGGCGTTGAAGGCGTTGAAGGCGTTACCATTATTCATGGAATCCACGATAGGGAACCACGTTAGGACTCAGTTAGGGTCAATGGAGCTGCTACAGATGCTACAGCAAAACTGGCCCAAGAGACAAATTTATAAGGCCTGCATGGTATTTTTTTGGATGCCTGTCGACTTCACTGGGTTAGCATGGAATTGCTACCTCGATGTTTGACGGCTCGGAGGTACAGTTCCGATGAAGGGTGCCAAAATCATCTCCTCTAGTACCGAAGATACTAAAGTAGTGCATGTTGGCGCAATGGACTTTAATGGGAAAGAATAATCACGGAAGACTCTTTCTGGGTAAAGGGCGTCAGAGTTAAGGCGGCGTAAAGTGACACCAATGGGGGTGCCCATGGCGCAGCGGTAGCGCGAGGAAACACCACACCACAGGTGTGGGATCGAATCTCGAGTCTGGCACCCTCCGGTATTACGAACGGCTGACCACCGATCTATAATATACCGTCTTTCGGTCACACAAACTCTCTTCGGAGAGAGGCCTTGTCCTACTAGGGGATGTCGTGCCACATAAAAAAAAAAAGTGACACCAAGATTAAAAAAGGAGCATGTCCCTGTTTTACTCATACTTCGTGGCAGTAAGTGAAAACGGGGCAGCGTAAGTCAACAGTAAATTTGGAAGAAGCCAGATAAGACGGAGACGGATTCTCGACAAGAAACAAATTAAGCCACCGAAAAAATGTTTAATGGACAAATAAAACGATGGGCTCGGAATGGCACTTGATTGCCAAAGCCACGAACTTTAAATAGCAATTCCGTGAAAAATGCACCTTACGATGAGATTTGTAACGAGAGATTTGACGAAAATGAGCATTTTCACATTTAGCGGCATGTCTTGAGCTTCCGCTAGCGAAACGACCGCTAAATTTGCAATTTTAGCATTGCCGATAGCTTTAGCGACCGCTAACTCAACTGCTCGACACATTTTCCATACAATTGATTGAGCGAAGCGACCAAACGAAGCGATCGAGTTAGCGGTCGCTTATTGAAGCGGAGTTTCGACTGCGCATGCGCATCTAATGAACAAATGAGCACCCTTAGCGACTGAAATGAACAAATGAGCACCTTTAGCGACCGCTAAAACGAAACGACGATTTCATGATAACCCCTATTGTGAGTCAACATTCGATCATCGCGACGCGGCACCCGAACCACAACATTATGCTGAGTTGCAGCTTCCCATAGCAACGCGGACCGCCCGCATTATGCTGAGATTGCAGATTCCCGCAGCGACGCGGACCACTTAGCATCAGAAGACCGTGAACCAACGATCCAGATCGCGAACCGATCATCAGTTGGTATCCAGCATCCGAAACCGATAGTTGGGTATTAACCCGCACATTATGTTGTAGGAAATAAAGTTTAAGTTTTTTTAAAATTCAAACACCAGCAGCAGTGCGTTAACTATCGCCTTCTTTGACGATGGTGCGACGGGAACGTTCATCGACCACCAGCTTCTCAGCCAGTTGGGAATAAAGGGTATCCCACCTCCTCTTTGTGTGTCCTGGACGAGAAACCATACCAGGGATGAAAAAGACTCAGTACAGCTTTCCCTAGGGATTTCAGGCTCTAGACAGGGCAGTCAAGTGTACAATTTGGAGAAGGTACACTCAATGCGTACTTTGCAGCTTCCGTGTCAAACGGTTAACCCAGAAAAGTTGGTGGAGTCCATCTGAGCAACGTGCCACTAGACGCTTACTCCGGACGACCAAGCATACTAATAGGAATGGACAGCTGGCACCTTGGACACCCATTGCGTAGTAAGTAACCATCCGATGGAGGCCCCGTGGTTTCCAAAACACGCCTCGGGTGGGTGTATATGGATCGGGTGAAACAACCTCGGCCAACCTCGGCAATGTATTCCATGGCGTACATGTATGCCATTATTGGGACGAGGGCAAACTCGATAAGGCCCTACGCGATTTCTTCACATTAGATTCACTGGGCATCCAAGCCAATGGTAAATACCTGTTGTCGAAGGAAGAAGAACGCGCTTTAGAAATCCTTAATGCGGGGGTACAATTGAAAGAGCGACGATACGAAGCCCCCTTACTGTGGCGATATGAATCAGTCAAATTGCCTTGCAGCAAAACCATGGCCCTTAAACGACACGCTTGCCTGATGAAAAGACTAGCAGGAGACAAGGAGTTAGCCGAGGCTATGACGTTGAAGATATGTGAGTACGAGAAAAAGGGTTATATTCGAAAGATGTCCCCCGAAGAATGTGAGGAAACCTCACCAAATGATTGGTACTTGCCAATCTTTCCAGTAGTAAACCCGAACAAGCCCGGAAAGTTAAGAGTCGTGTTCGACGCCGCCGCAAAGGTGAATAACACAAGCCTGAATTCGGCACTCCTAACTGGGCCCGACCAATTGGTGAGCCTCCTAATGGTTCTGCATAAGTTTCGAGAGGGCCGGGTGGCACTAACAGGAGAAATACGGGAAATGTTTTTCCAAATAGCCATGAGAAAAGCTGATCAACGCAGCCAGATGTTTTTCTGGGAGCCTAACTGGAAAAAGGACGGAAAGCCGCAACAATATTTGCTACAAGTTATGTCATTTGGGCGGCGTGTTCGCCAAGTACGGCTCACTACGTGAAAAACATAAACGCAGACCTGTAGCATGCTTATGCTATACAGCCTTAAAATGATGACAATGTCACAAGAAGAACCGGAACGATTCAAACCGAACATACTTTGTATCACAATGTCAATTCAACCATACTCGAACCAACTGACCTATATATTCGAAGACGAAACGCAAGCAGATTTTGGCCAATGCATCGAAACCAAAACAGCGCAACTCACAAGCGCATCGCGACGCGTAAAGGCACAGCCACGCGAAAACAATAACAAACAGCGTGACCACCGCGAACGCTTCAAGCGGAAGAACTTTGAATAACATAAACACAAAGCGGAAGAACCGCCAAGCGAAATCGAGCGCATAACGATGCGACAAGAAAGATACATTCTTCAGACAAGATAGGAAAACCATTTATTAAAATTCAGAGGGCAGGAACACAAAGTAGGAAGTTAAACTTTCACCAACGTTACGTAAATAAGGAACAACAGAACTAACCAATCAGAAGACGAAATGATGTCAACTAACCCCATTGTACCAACGTAGTAATAATGAGTATAAAATAAAGAGATACGACAAATGACAGTGCAGTCGAGAAGTAGAGCACTGAAGAGTCAGAGTCGGAGTTAGACTCGGAGGACGTTTGTCGCGTATAAACGAACAGACGAGTCTAAGTTTATTTTCCTGACTGATCCAGCAGTAGCAGCTCACTCCTCACTCTCGGCGGCCTTCTCCCATCGTTTTCCACGTCTACCACAGACTGTTTTCAACATCAATTCCCCAAGGCAGCGAGTTGTATCAAGTTTGAACATTACGTAGATGACTTACTTGCCAGCGTAGACAGCCGAAGAAGTTATTCAGGTAGCGTGTAACGTCCGCCATATTCACGCTCAAGGGGGGTTTGAAATAAGAAACTGGCAGTCGAATTCTGCTGTTCTAATGGAGCAGATGCAAGGAAACACGGATACGCCACGAAGTCTGGCCATCAGAACCGAACCCTCACTTGAAAAAGTGCTTGGCATGTGGTGGGACACCACTTTAGACTGTTTTACTTTCAAGGTTGGAACGAAGCACGATGAGAAGCTAAAGCGAGGAGATCGGCTACCAACTAAGAAGGAAATGCTAAGTGTCTTAATGACAATTTACGACCCAATGGGCCTCCTGGGCAATATACTTATGCTTTTGAAGATAATAGTACAAGAAGCTTGGCGAGCAAAGTGCGGCTGGGATGAACAAATCCCGGAAAAAATATCCCACAGATGGCTCCAGTGGTTATCGGTTCTGCACAAAGTAAGCAGCGTCAGTATCGCGCGTTGCTATCGAACAAGGACAAGTGGTGGAAGTTCGGACCGGATACAGCCACACGTGTTTTGTGATGCGAGTGAGAGCGGTGCCGCAGCCGTAGCTTACCTTCGTTTCGAGGAAATGGGCGTTATCGAATGAGCGTTAGTCGACTCGAAAACGAAGGTGGCCCCCCTGAAATTTATGTTCATTGCTAGATTGGAGCTTCAAGCAGCTGTAATAGGGGCTCGTCTTGCCGGAACCATAAAGGAATCTCACCGCCTAATGATAGAGAAGCAGTTCTTCTGGACAGATTCTAGGAATGTTATGAGCTGGATTCAATCTGATCATCGTCGATATAGCCAGTTTGTGGCATTCCGAGTAAGTAACATCTTAGACGTCTCCGAAATCAGCGATTGGAACTGGATATCAACGAAGGACAACGTGGCAGATGAAGCAACCATATGGCATCAAATACCTGTACTAGATATGTCCAGCCGCTGGTTACAAGGGCCAAGATTCCTTTGGAGTAGTCAAACCGACTGGCCTACCGAGTGCGATAGTCCCTGTGAAACGTTAGAAGAAGCCCGTCTCCACTTGCTACACCCGTAAGAGCCCGTAAGAGTTGAAAGATTCTCCAATTGATGGAGACTATTAAGGGCAGTTGCCTACGTGCACAGATACATTGAAAACTTGAAGAAAACGGCAGCGCAGAATATGAAAGTGAGTGGCCCCCTAACGCAGGCGGAGCTGGAGAGTGCCGAACGGACGATATACCTAAAAATTCAACAAGATGCGTACCCGGAGAAGCTCTGTGTATTGAAGGGCACCGACGTTGGGCCTTCTTGGGAAACTTCACTCCCGAAATCAAGTCCATTATACAAGCTCTCTCCGTATTTAGATGAACAAGGCACCATACGCATGAAAAGCCGTATCACAAACTGCGAATGGGTGGAAGAGTCTGCCAAGCGTCCCGTTATTCTACCTCGACAACACTACGCGACTGAACTAATCCTTGCTTCATACCACAGAAAATATGGCCACATGAATCATCAGACCGCGCTCAACGAAATCCGACAGAAGTACTACATCCCTCGCTTGAAAGGTACATATGAACGAGTCCGTAGAAATTGCCAACTCTGTAAAATGCGCCGCGCCACACCTTCGATGGGAGATCTACCGCAAGCCCGGCTGGCGGCATACCAAAGAACCGTCACACATACCGGAATTGATTATTTCGGTCCCATGCTAGTGACCGTCGGCCGGCACTCAAAAAAACGTTGGGGAGTGTTGCTGTCGTGCCTAACGACTAGAGCGATACACGTTGAAGTCGCCCATTCGTTGAACACCGACTCCTGTATGCTCGCCATTCGGAACTATATAACGAAGAGAGGTCAGCCGGTGGAATTTATAAGCGATCGGGGCACGAATTTCGTCGGCGCTGCGCGAGAACTGCGAGAAGCATTAGAGTCACTAGACCAATCGCAGCTGATGACCGAGTTCGTGCAACCTAACACTACATAGACCTTCAACCCACCAGCTGCTCCTCATTTTGGTGGCTCGTGGGAAAGATTAGTACAATCGGTAAAAAAGACACTATCAGCCATCGCTCCCCCCCGCCAGTCCACTGATGAAATCCTTAGATCGCAATTAAGTGAAGTCGAATTCATCGTAAATTCAAGGCCGCTGACAGATGTCCCTCTTGATAACGATTCTGATTTTCTTCTTACCCCAAATCACTTTTTACTAAGGAGCTCAGTCCAAACCACAGGGTCCAAACCACCGATCGCACTAGACGACAACCCAAAAATGCTACAATCCTGGAAGTCATCCCAACAGCAACGGGCCGCCGGTCTGAATTGTAGTTCGGAACCCAGTAGCGGGCAATGTGAGGCGGGCAAAACATACGGAGCGGGGAAAGGAGGGGGATAACGGACAAAAAGGGATAGCTAGCGCCCGAGAGATTGATCCGAGGAGATCGCGATAAGCGATAAGGACTGATGAGGCAGTTGCGAACAAGAATCATTAGAATAAAGACTGGTTTTTTTTAACTCCATTGTCAAAAGTAAGACGTGTTAAAATTCGGTTTAATTCTAAAATCTTTGCACTCGCAACTCACGTTGAGTAGCTTCAACAACCGGACCAGTCATTTTGACTGGTCAGGTACTTTTTCAATCAAATTTATTTCTAAGGCTGAACAATTGTACCAAATGTTAATGCATATGTTGCGGCTAGAATGAGACCACAACACCGTCGCTGTCAGCTGCACCAGCAGTCAATGTGACAGCGGCCGAGGCCCATGCAGCAGCGATGGGGCTTAGGCCACGAAGGGGATAAAAGGGCTGCGCGAGCCACCATAAGCCTCTTCGCGATAACGTTGGCGTGATAATTAGATCGGAATAAAGACACTAATTTGTGGTTTTCTTCGATACCGAAAATTCCGACAAATTTTATTTCAATATCACTGCCAACATTCCACAAATTATTGTGTGAGCATTGTGGAACCGAGATTCCACAAATTACGTTTCCTCTATTCGAACGGTGCTGTAAAACCGGAGGGTTTGCACCGCGGATAGAAGTTAAAGTGCCCGGTCGTCTAAAAAGTGTAGCGTCGCGAATTCGGTGTTATTCGTACGGTGTTATAAAGCCAAAGGGTCTACATCGCGAGTCGCCGGTCCAATGGAGAACGAAACACATAGTGACGCGGGTTCAGATGGAAGCGCGAGCGCAGCGTCGCCATCGCGCGCAAAACCATCGATCGTTGATCGCGAATTAGAGCTGGCGCGGAAACGCTTCGCGCTGGAGCGACGGGCGTTCGAGATCGATATCTCGAAACGGGAGCTGGAGCTCGAGGAGCTCGCCATCGCAATCGAAAGAGGTTCGATCCAAGGCGTGCCGGCCAAATTTACTGCTCCGAGTGATCAGCAGCCCGAATACGCGATGGCGCCAGGCCACTCGTCGAGCCTGTACACTGCTCCGAGTGCGCGACCTGCCGGAACCGCGATACCACAGGATCACTCGTTGAGCCACCTCGCCGCTACAAGTGCACCACCGGTCGAATCCGCGATGCCGCTGGGCCACCCGTCGAGCCCGTACACTGCTCCGGGTGCGCGACCAGCCGAAGCAGCGATGGCGCCGAGCCGCCCGTCGAGCGTTCACCCCGCTCCGGGTGAACGACCTACCGTAGGTCATGGTACGGCGGGAGTCATGGCCGCGAGTGCAAGTTGGCGTCACTCGTTGGCATCTGCACCAAATCGGCTGGATTACCAGGAACGACAGTCCCAAGAATATGCGCGATGGCGTCAATACTTGGACGACTTCCACCATTCCCGTGCCGGTCGAAGCCAACCTGCCACCAGCGAGCGGCACGACGCGATGGCGGCTCCGGCAGCGGAAAATGGTGGGCCGTCGAGCACCGTGAGGGAACCATCACAGTGCACACGTGAGCTGAACGCGACACAGAAGGCGGCCAGGCGGATTACGGATGATCTACCGACGTTTTCGGGGGACATCACGCAATGGCCGATGTTTATCTCCAACTTCGAAACATCCACCGAAGTTTGTGGATTTTCGGACGTAGAAAATATCTTCCGGCTCCAAAAGGCCCTCAAAGGACCGGCGTACGAGGCGGTGGAGCAGCTCCTTTTTTACCCGGAAGGCCTGCACGAGGCGATGAGCGTGCTGCGCGAGGAGTTCGGTCGGACGGACCTTATAATTGAGGCGCTGATCGACAAGGTGCGAAGGATGCCTGGACCACGAGTGGAGCGTTTGGAGACTGTCGCGGCGTACGGGAAAGCGGTGCGGAATATGTGCGCAACCATTCGCATTTCCGGTTTACGGGACTATGAATGTAACGTCGCATTGCTTAAGGAGCTAACAGAAAAGCTCCCCCCTACGCTACGGCTTCAGTGGGCGCAAACAAAAGAGTTCCTGCCGGAAGTGTCACTAACGGAGTATGGTAAGTGGATTGCGGGAGTTGCGAGGGCCGTGAGTGGCGAAATTTCCACTATTACCAGCAGCAGGACGCCGGACCGCCCGAGGACGGATACAGCACCCCTGCGCAGCAACATGAACCGCGGGCAACAACAACAGCAGCGACAACCATGGCTGAACTACCACACCGCGGAAACCCAGAAGGATGGCCGCTGCGTAGCGTGCAGTGGAGGGTGCCAGTCCTTGGTACACTGCAACTGTTTCCTCGACCTTACCCCGCGGCAACGTACATCACTGGTGAGGGAGGCAAAACTTTGTCAAAGATGCTTACGTTACCACAACAATCCATGTCGCGTGCGGGACACTTGTGGCGAGAACGGATGTCGCGGAATGCATCACCGGCTACTCCACTATAACGACAGTGGCAGTAACACGCACCATCCGGAGCCGGAGCGAAACGAGGATTCAGCTGTTTACGGCCAAACGAGCATCACTAATGTAAACACTGGAACGAACATTGAGATCGCGCACACAACCACAACAGTAAACGGATCGGGACGCGCACCCGAACACTGCAATACGCACATGAACGGTCACGACGCTCTTTTCAGATACGTGCCCGTCGTATTGTATGGAGTTGATGGCCGAAAGGTCAATACATTTGCGTTCTTCGATGATGGGGCATCATCGACCTTGGTTGATCGCTCCTTGATCGACGAGCTGGGGCTTGTTGGGGAGTCGCATCCAGTTAACCTGCAATGGACGGGGAATACGGTGAAACGGGAGATGGACTCTATTCGGGTGAAATTAAGGATTTCGGGAAAGGAACCCTCGGCAACGATCTTTGAGCTCCCAAAGGTACACACTGTGAGAAGTCTTGCACTCCGTGAGCAATCCGTAAGCGTAGAAGAGCTTGCGAGGCGGTTCAAACATCTAAAGGATATACCAGCGTCCTACGACCGAGCAGTCCCTCGGATCCTGATCGGCGTTGATAATTGCTATTTAGGCACGGCACTCATCACAAAGGACGGAGGATTTGGTGAGCCAGTCGCGGAAAGGTCCCGGTTGGGTTGGACTGTATACGGACCTATTCGTTCGAGTCCCACTAGCGCTCCGCACTACTTGTACAACATCGTTTGCTGTGAAGAAAAAGGAAATCTTAACGGGGTCATGAAGGAATATGCCAAATTTACTACCGTAAGTACTCCTTACCAGGGTGGTTCGATTTCAGAGGTGCCACAATTGCCCGACCACGGTACAAAAATGGAAATCGAACACGAAAGCACAAGAGCGCGTATTCATAAGCGTGCATTGCAGCACCCACGAGGACGACGTAAACGACGCATTATCGGCAGCGTAGTGAACGAGTTGCGCGATCCTGCCACCGTCCCGGTCCCACGGCCCGGTGTCTTCCGATTTAAAACAGTGCCGGGAGCGGTCGGAAGTGCAGACGGGAAAAAACCGACCTCCGCTGTTGATAAGCCAAGACCTGCAAAGAAGGAAGATGAAATGGTTGCTGCCGATGGTTACTTACCTCGGGGCAGCTGGCAGAGAGACGTCAAGACCATCGTGGCCAAGTATGGACGGGTTGGCCGGTTTACGAACGGTAAACGAAACGCCGGTAGCGACGAATTGCGGTGTCTACAAATCGACCGCCACGAAATTGCCGTCGTACCACATGGTTTTCTGGATGCCAGCCGACAGCAGGACGGACAGAGAGTGACAACACTTTGTTTTGTCACTGGCCGGGGGAATGTTGCGGCTAGAATGAGACCACAACACCGTCGCTGTCAGCTGCACCAGCAGTCAATGTGACAGCGGCCGAGGCCCATGCAGCAGCGATGGGGCTTAGGCCACGAAGGGGATAAAAGGGCTGCGCGAGCCACCATAAGCCTCTTCGCGATAACGTTGGCGTGATAATTAGATCGGAATAAAGACACTAATTTGTGGTTTTCTTCGATACCGAAAATTCCGACAAATTTTATTTCAATATCACTGCCAACAGCATAACTTGCACACAACCAATGAAATGTTCATTTTTATGTATTCAAAAATAAATTTTTTTTTTTATAATTTGCGCTTAAGTTTGAAGCGTAAAAACCGCGGTAGTTCTCGTGTAAATAGAACATTTGTTTTATTTGTTCGATACGTCGTTACCATTTCGATTGTTCGTTCGTAACCGATTAATATCGGCCTCATTCTTCTTTGGAATGCTCGTGTAATTGCTCGTTGCCATGGCTAGTTGCTATGCTCGTGAACGTACTCGCGGCTAACCTCGGTGACAACAGCTACTTTTAGGTAAAAAGCGTCAGTTATCCAAGTGTTAAAACGGAGAAAAATAAAAAAGAATTTATTCCCGTATCAATGTAATGTATCAACCCGGCACTATTTTCCAGCGTTGACGGTAATGGGCGTCTGAACGTGTGGAATCTCAATCAAAACACAGATGTCCCGGTAGAGTCGGTTGTAGTAGACGGGCAGCCGGCACTTAACCGCGTCTTCTGGACACCATGCAGCAGACATGTCATGGTTGGTGCCGAAACTGGTCATATCTACATGTACGACCTAGCAAACAGAGTCGCCAACCCGAGCATCGATGAATGGAACAAGCTTGACGCTGTGCTGTATGATTTAAGAATGTACCAGACAAACAAGTTCGATTAGTTCGACTCAGTATCCCAATATGATGGCCATAATACTTCGCAGATCTCGTACCGAAGGCCGTTTCTTCATTTGACGATCATTATTGGTGTTTGCTAGGTTTCTACACTTCACGGGCAGTTGCAGAAATTCGAGTGAAAATACTTTCGAAGCTTAAGTACAGTTTGTTGCACCATGAAAAACGGGATGGTGATTGCGTAGGAAAGTAGCATTGGCGTTACAAATATCATCTCAGCTTGGACGAAATATTTTCTCACAAAATACTGTACAGCTGCTATCGTGAATGCTTATCGAGGTGAGGATTTCCTGTTTTGCAATAAAAAGGTTCCCAACAAACCGTCCGGGATTAACTTGTTAGTTATAGTTGTAGTTTGCTCTAGCTTTAAGTATGCACACAAATCAACACGTTCTGAGGTGAAAAAAGACATTACCATTTTCCAATCCTGTGATCTAACTCGTCTTGTTCGTACGCGATTACAATGCGGAATGAGAGCTACCTTAGTTACGGAATTCGATATTTTCCGACCAAACAAGAGATTAAAGCGCCTTTTGTGAGGTATTATTTGCATGCTAGCTACTATCTTGTTTTTCTCAGTCCAACCAATAACAGTTCGTTTACAACAGCATCCATTCGAAGTGTACATATTCTAAATGATGGTGTGAGTTTGCGAGGGATTCTTTTAGGTGACATCTGAAGCTAAGATTGCCTGTCGTTGAGCTGCTCGAAACATTCGGGTAACGCATACTCATAATACATAAACTTACCATACACTCACGAAAATGTTCAAACGGTCATTTTTGTTTTAAAACAGAATGGACAATGCATCTGTTTTCAACGAAGCGTGAACAATGCAGATAGACATCCTGGCCATTCGTTTCTCAAGTACACATAGTTTGACGAACGAAAAAATTAGGTTTTAATAACATGATTCAACAAGACATAAATAAGCTTAGTGAAACAGATTATATCGAGGAATCGCAAAGGACTAACCAAGTTGAAATTTTTGTTCAACATTTAGAAACAAGCGTCTTGTTACCAAGATTTGAGCTTCAAATCGTGTACAAAGCAATCACAGTAACCACAATCAACTTTCGTAGCTAGCGGCAATAGTAAATGAACTGTTCCTTTCCACTCAATTATCTTGTAATCAAGTTACAAAAGCACACACACGCATTAGAATGCACTGAACTAACATTATAAGCTTGTTTTATATCATAACAATGAATGTGTGCACCATTTCCCGTCACAAACTTAATTCACACACCGTTTTCCACTAGCACTTTTCCCGGCTTTGCACGGCTTTGCGGATGAAATTGAGCGGAAACCAAAGGTGACTTCTTTGACATCTGGCAAGCTGTCGCTCAATTCTTTTGAATAATAATAAATACACACATTGCATATATATGAGAACGAAAAGCCAATGGGCAAAATAACTAAGTGATGCCTCATTGTTTTGCTCGGTTTAAGCACAATTGTAGGAGTGTTGGCGTGCCTTAAAGTGAAACGCCAGTTAGAAGAAACAATCGCGCGGAATAAAATGTATGCTACTACCTATATGAAAAAGTACACGAACTGATGCAGAGGTGCATACCAAAATTTGGGGAATGATTCATAAGTGCATAGCCGGTTACGGATTGGAAGAATCGTCAAAAATTACAAAATTATAGCGTGTTCAAAAGGGCGGTCAAAAAGATCACAAAGATGCATTCGGGCAACATTTAAAAGCAAATTAAGTTCAAGTAAAACGACAAAAAAGTCGTTGCACTGCTGAATTTGGAAAAAATCAATGCAACTTTCATCAGCTCTAACAATTGGCGCTAATAACGTTCGACTTGCCAATTTTCAACTCAGCAGCATAATGTGTAATTTGTGCACTAATTTACTTGCATACTGCGAATCTAACTAGTGGGTATATTTACAGAGCCCCCTGAAATGAAAGCTGCTGAATGTCGAAAAAAAAGAGGTTCATGTTTCATCTCAGTACGGCGATACTATACAATTGCAATTCGAAGCCAATCAAGCATCGGGATTTTAAACTAGATCATAATTTTGGATAAATCCAGATGGCGGTCTCGAATAAGTTGACAATGATGAAAAATTTCCTATGTCTCAGGAAATAAAAGCGAATTAAGTGCATCATTGTTATAATAGCAACTTGAACAGGCGTTAAATACATGTTAACATCATACGAGTAATGTTCGACAAAACCATAGTCAAATGTTTATCAGCGTATCAAAGATTGATAAAAAAATAGAAAAAACAAATCTCACTCACCGTTTGTTTTCGCGATATTTGTTTTCATCGCTCCATGCGATATTTGTTTTGTTCATCCATGAACCTAAACATAACTGCATCACACTGACGGAAAATAAACACTTGTCCACGTTATACAGTTAAATAATCTAGAAAATAGAAATTCCTAACCTTTATTAAGATATACTAGTATACAATATGACTGTATAATACTTACATCACATTTCAGCACTGAAATACCTTATCATAAGGTAGGACAAAATAAACTGCCCAGAGAAACAAAACGTAGAAAATCCATATGAAAACCTATACGCAAAAGTAAGATCACTAGACCAATATCACATCAAACCAATAAAAAACCAGAAGCTGAAACAGAAAAAAAAGAAGTTTTGTTAGTATTTGTATTTAGAAGGCGATTTAAAAAAGGGAATAGGCGGATATGAACCATCAACTAGTTCGATCCTTTTACTGTAACAACCCTTTTTAGTCAGTAAGTCTGTGCTTGATCTAGATTTCAGATAAACTAATTATTCTACATCTTATAGCTGAGTAATACTGCAGCTTAGCAACTAATTCACAAATCACGGTTAAAAAACTCTGAAACAAAGACAAACAATTGAAATGATGAAACCTTAAGACAAATGAAACCAAAATTTATCATAGTTTTATTTAGGAAGTTTTATCACCACTGATACAAAGCAAAAACTGGTTAATTAGGCTTCAGAAAAAAAATCAGACGGGCAAACATGGTGTACATGAAATACTTTTCTTTTGATATTATCAAAACTTTTTAACTTTTCTGCGGATATTATGCGCGTCGCATGGAAGTGAAACTAGGAAAACAAATCGCTCATAAAATATAACCTTTGTAACGAATCAGGCTAGTCACTTATCTAAGCACTTCAATGACAATTCAAACTTGCAAACTTAATCTCGGAAGCAGCAGAGTGCAACCATGCATGTTCTCTACAAGCTCTACAAATTGACCGTACAAAGTAATAATTTTCATTGTCTTGATTACCCGCTGCTTTCCGATGCTTATACAATGATTAAAATTTACATACTGCTTTGAAAAGCACACTGACCGTAATGAATGAGTTTTCACTCTTCATTACTTTTCCAAATTTTCGCTCCTTATAAAAAACAAGGGAATCAGAATTCAAAAATCCTACTTACCGAAAGCCGCCAAAAGATTGTCTGAAGTGTGCTAACAGAGCTAAAAGAAACAAATTAAACTTTTGTAAATTCTAAGCAATGTTATACAAAAATAAGAATAAAGTTAAATTACTTACTTCATTCCCTTTGATTTTCGCTGCTGCTACATGATTGAAGTGTTGCAAAAAGAATCAAGCCGTTCTATAATCGCGTAATACTTATAAAGTTCTTAATAGTTATTTCAGTAACATCCTTACTAACGAACCTTCACGGGGTTCATTAGATTTGAAAAAAGAAAGATGGAAGATTCTTGCAAAAATTAAATTTGTAATCAATTTTGGAACAAATATTAAATTCTATGTGAATGAATCAAATTTAAAGTTAAACGATAAAAATTTAAAACAGAGAAAATTATGTCATTAAAATGCTTTACGATTTCTGCGTTTATCGTTTAATGATTGAAATGATTTTCATACGAAATAGTTCAGATTCTTCATCAAATCATCTATGCCACTAAAATGCTTTACGATTTCTGCGTTTAACGTTTAATTATAGAAATGATTTTCATACGAAATAGTTCAGATTCTTCATCACAGTACACCTTTGCTTTAACCTTCGTGCCGCGCAAAGCATCGATCAAATTGCTGC
Source organism: Anopheles ziemanni (assembly GCF_943734765.1). Lineage (NCBI taxonomy): Eukaryota > Metazoa > Arthropoda > Insecta > Diptera > Culicidae > Anopheles > Anopheles ziemanni. The sequence goes on from NW_026690076.1 coordinate 104,990, forward strand.
TTGCTATCGTTTCATTGGTAAGAAATTCAGTGTCTAAAAAATACAGATAATAACGAAAAATCATTCCATAAAGTATACCTTCAGGTTAAAGAATCTGAATGAGAGATCACCACTTACTTTCTATATGATATTCCGAACAGGAAAGCTTCCTTGTGAGCCCTGCGGGATATCGGCGCTTGGGCCACGATTTGTCAAGCTGGGAGAAGAGTCCCAAGTCTATCAAAAAGAATTGATTTTCACAGTCCGCAGTTAGCTTGACCGCCCGGATCCAGACGCCTTGGTAGTTTACCAAACATCCATAGTTATGTTCGGGCTCTCCTAAGTATTCGTTCCGATCCAACTGGCCGTACTCTTGGCACTCCCGCATCATGTTGGTGAAAGCAGCCTCGGAATTGGCCAAGATTGCTCCAACCTGATGGCTGGTGGCAAACTCGGACGCTTCCACTATGACGAGCTCTTGTTCCTCGTGCTATTGAATGTCCGACCGGAGGGAAGCTTTATCGAACTAAAATAGCAAGCGACTCGTATTACCACGATGCATACCTTTAATTTTGTTTCACTTAAACAACATTCGTTCATGAAAGGGCCAGTTGTCCATTGGTTCTCAAGAAAACACACATGGATCATCCGCCAATGCCCTCTTCGCATTCATGATACTGTGAATTCCACGTAAATCATTTGTAGTATCAACCAAGTAAGGTTAGCCGCATCGATCAACGATCTTACCTCGCTTCCATGTATTTCACGTTCACAACGTCAGGGGCGTTAGGTGCACACCTGGTACGTTGGTCCGAATGTTTGCAGCCACTATATTGTTTCAATCAATGAAGCACGTGGGATCTGGCACAATTGAAAACTATTTTCGGCAACACAACACGCGTTATTATCTTCGAGTTCCTGATTCCAAATGGCGTTGCAATGCCGAATGACAGATGAACTAGTGTTGGCAGAATCGGGATTCGGAAGATTCGAAGATTCGATCCCTAGACGGATTCCAAAGATTCGAATCCCATTTGACGGATTCTAAAGATTCGAATTGCTGTTAACATTCTATTCACTTTCTGCCATTAGTTTTTGCACTGGTATGCACTTTCGAAAAATACACACTTCATACAAATCGAAAATGTATTCTCCATTCAAATTTGTTAAACTTCAATTTGTTATACATTCATATATGTATGTAATAAAATATAATATCTATAAAAGACATGTAAACACTTTCAATAGACTAAACTGAACCCAATGTGATGGAATGGTCTAGGCTTGAGTTATAAATAGTTGCAATATCGTTCCGATGCCTCCCTTTTCGTGCAGGCCAAAGAAGCCACTTTGCCACAATTTTCCAAATCTCGGTGCAAATTTAACCACCAACGCCGTAGTATATCGACGGACGGGATACAAATCCTGATCTTACGGTAGGTGATTACATTTGATACTCTTTTCCTTCTTCCTCGGATGGGAAATGTGATAGAAGGGATCGTTCGTCGGTCCAATTGGCGGATATGTCCACGTACTATGATGGCCATAATACTTCGCAGATCTCGTACCGAAGGCCGTTTCTTCATTTGACGATCATTATTGGTGTTTGCTAGGTTTCTACACTTCACGGGCAGTTGCAGAAATTCGAGTGAAAATACTTTCGAAGCTTAAGTACAGTTTGTTGCACCATGAAAAACGGGATGGTGATTGCGTAGGAAAGTAGCATTGGCGTTACAAATATCATCTCAGCTTGGACGAAATATTTTCTCACAAAATACTGTACAGCTGCTATCGTGAATGCTTATCGAGGTGAGGATTTCCTGTTTTGCAATAAAAAGGTTCCCAACAAACCGTCCGGGATTAACTTGTTAGTTATAGTTGTAGTTTGCTCTAGCTTTAAGTATGCACACAAATCAACACGTTCTGAGGTGAAAAAAGACATTACCATTTTCCAATCCTGTGATCTAACTCGTCTTGTTCGTACGCGATTACAATGCGGAATGAGAGCTACCTTAGTTACGGAATTCGATATTTTCCGACCAAACAAGAGATTAAAGCGCCTTTTGTGAGGTATTATTTGCATGCTAGCTACTATCTTGTTTTTCTCAGTCCAACCAATAACAGTTCGTTTACAACAGCATCCATTCGAAGTGTACATATTCTAAATGATGGTGTGAGTTTGCGAGGGATTCTTTTAGGTGACATCTGAAGCTAAGATTGCCTGTCGTTGAGCTGCTCGAAACATTCGGGTAACGCATACTCATAATACATAAACTTACCATACACTCACGAAAATGTTCAAACGGTCATTTTTGTTTTAAAACAGAATGGACAATGCATCTGTTTTCAACGAAGCGTGAACAATGCAGATAGACATCCTGGCCATTCGTTTCTCAAGTACACATAGTTTGACGAACGAAAAAATTAGGTTTTAATAACATGATTCAACAAGACATAAATAAGCTTAGTGAAACAGATTATATCGAGGAATCGCAAAGGACTAACCAAGTTGAAATTTTTGTTCAACATTTAGAAACAAGCGTCTTGTTACCAAGATTTGAGCTTCAAATCGTGTACAAAGCAATCACAGTAACCACAATCAACTTTCGTAGCTAGCGGCAATAGTAAATGAACTGTTCCTTTCCACTCAATTATCTTGTAATCTAGTTACAAAAGCACACACACGCATTAGAATGCACGGAACTAACATTATAAGCTTGTTTTATATCATAACAATGAATGTGTGCACCATTTCCCGTCACAAACTTAATTCACACACCGTTTTCCACTAGCACTTTTCCCGGCTTTGCACGGCTTTGCGGATGAAATTGAGCGGAAACCAAAGGTGACTTCTTTGACATCTGACAAGCTGTCACTCAATTCTTTTGAATAATAATAAATACACACATTGCATATATATGAGAACGAAAAGCCAATGGGCAAAATAACTAAGTGATGCCTCATTGTTTTGCTCGGTTTAAGCACAATTGTAGGAGTGTTGGCGTGCCTTAAAGTGAAACGCCAGTTAGAAGAAACAATCGCGCGGAATAAAATGTATGCTACTACCTATATGAAAAAGTACACGAACTGATGCAGAGGTGCATACCAAAATTTGGGGAATGATTCATAAGTGCATAGCCGGTTACGGATTGGAAGAATCGTCAAAAATTACAAAATTATAGCGTGTTCAAAAGGGCGGTCAAAAAGATCACAAAGATGCATTCGGGCAACATTTAAAAGCAAATTAAGTTCAAGTAAAACGACAAAAAAGTCGTTGCACTGCTGAATTTGGAAAAAATCAATGCAACTTTCATCAGCTCTAACAATTGGCGCTAATAACGTTCGACTTGCCAATTTTCAACTCAGCAGCATAATGTGTAATTTGTGCACTAATTTACTTGCATACTGCGAATCTAACTAGTGGGTATATTTACAGAGCCCCCTGAAATGAAAGCTGCTGAATGTCGAAAAAAAAGAGGTTCATGTTTCATCTCAGTACGGCGATACTATACAATTGCAATTCGAAGCCAATCAAGCAACGGGATTTTAAACTAGATCATAATTTTGGATAAATCCAGATGGCGGTCTCGAATAAGTTGACAATGATGAAAAATTTCCTATGTCTCAGGAAATAAAAGCGAATTAAGTGCATCATTGTTATAATAGCAACTTGAACAGGCGTTAAATACATGTTAACATCATACGAGTAATGTTCGACAAAACCATAGTCAAATGTTTATCAGCGTATCAAAAATTGATAAAAAAATAGAAAAAACAAATCCCACTCACCGTTTGTTTTCGCGATATTTGTTTTCATCGCTCCATGCGATATTTGTTTTGTTCATCCATGAACCTAAACATAACTGCATCACACTGACGGAAAATAAACACTTGTCCACGTTATACAGTTAAATAATCTAGAAAAAAGAAATTCCTAACCTTTATTAAGATATACTAGTATACAATATGACTGTATAATACTTACATCACATTTCAGCACTGAAATACCTTATCATAAGGTAGGACAAAATAAACTGCCCAGAGAAACAAAACGTAGAAAATCTATATGAAAACCTATAAGCAAAAGTAAGATCACTAGACCAATATCACATCAAACCAATAAAAAACCAGAAGCTGAAACAGAAAAAAAAACAAGTTTTGTTAGTATTTGTATTTAGAAGGCGATTTAAAAAAGGGAATAGGCGGATATGAACCATCAGCTTGTTCGATCCTTTTACTGTAACAACCCTTTTAGTCAGTAAGTCTGTGCTTGATCTAGATTTCAGATAAACTAATTATTCTACATCTTAAAGCTGAGTAATACTGCAGCTTAGCAACTAATTCACAAATCACGGTTAAAAAACTCTGAAACAAAGACAAACAATTGAAATGATGAAACCTTAAGACAAATGAAACCAAAATTTATCATAGTTTTATTTATGAAGTTTTATCACAGCTGATACAAAGCAAAAACTGGTTAATTAGGCTTCAGAAAAAAAATCAGACGGGCAAACATGGTGTACATGAAATACTTTTCTTTTGATATTATCAAAACTTTTTAACTTTTCTGCGGATATTATGCGCGTCGCATGGAAGTGAAACTAGGAAAACAAATCGCTCATAAAATATGACCTTTGTAACGAATCAGGCTAGTCACTTATCTAAGCACTTCAATGACAATTCAAACTTGCAAACTTAATCTCGGAAGCAGCAAAGTGCAACCATGCATGTTCTCTACAAGCTCTACGAATTGACCGTACAAAGTAATAATTGTCTTTGTCTTGATTACCCGCTGCTTTCCGATGCTTATACAATGATTAAAATTTACATACTGCTTTGAAAAGCACACTGACCATAATGAATGAATTTTCACTCTTCATTACTTTTCCAAATTGTCGCTCCTTATAAAAACAAGGGAATCAGAATTCAAAAATCCTACTTACCGAAAGCCGCCAAAAGATTGTCTGAAGTGTGCTAACAGAGCTAAAAGAAACAAATTAAACTTTTGTAAATTCTAAGCAATGTTATACAAAAATAAGAATAAAGTTAAATTACTTACTTCATTCTATTTGATTTTCGCTGCTGCTACATGATTGAAGTGTTGCAAAAAGAATCAAGCCGTTCTATAATCGCGTAATACTTATAAAGTTCTTAATAGTTATTTCAGTAACATCCTTACTAACGAACCTTCACGGGGTTCATTAGATTTGAAAAAAGAAAGATGGAAGATTCTTGCAAAAATTAAATTTGTTATCAATTTTGGAACAAATATTAAATTCTATGTGAATGAATCAAATTTAAAGTTAAACGATAAAAATTTAAAACAGAGAAAATTATGTCATTAAAATGCTTTACGATTTCTGCGTTTATCGTTTAATGATTGAAATGATTTTCATACGAAATAGTTCAGATTCTTCATCAAATCATCTATGTCACTAAAATGCTTTACGATTTCTGCGTTTAACGTTTAATTATAGAAATGATTTTCATACGAAGTAGTTCAGATTCTTCATCACAGTACACCTTTGCTTTAACCCTCGTGCCGCGCAAAGCATCGATCAAATTGCTGCTTGCTATCGTTTCATTGGTAAGAAATTCAGTGTCTAAAAAATACAGATAAGAACGAAAAATCATTCCATAAAGTATACCTTCAGGTTAAAGAAGCTGAATGAAAGATCACCACTTACTTTCTATATGATATTCCGAACAGGAAAGCTTCCTTGTGAGCCCTGGGGGGTATCGGCGCTTGGGCCACGATTTGTCAAGCTGGGAGAAGAGTCCCAAGTCTATCAAAAAGAATTGATTTTCACAGTCCGCAGTTAGCTTGACCGCCCGGATCCAGACGCCTTGGTAGTTTACCAAACATCCATAGTTATGTTCGGGCTCTCCTAAGTATTCGTTCCGATCCAACTGGCCGTACTCTTGGCACTCCCGCATCATGTTGGTGAAAGCAGCCTCGGAATTGGCCAAGATTGCTCCAACCTGATGGCTGGTGGCAAACTCGGACGCTTCCACTATGACGAGCTCTTGTTCCTCGTGCTATTGAATGTCCGACCGGAGGGAAGCTTTATCGAACTAAAATAGCAAGCGACTCGTATTACCACGATGCATACCTTTAATTTTGTTTCACTTAAACAACATTCGTTCATGAAAGGGCCAGTGGTCCATTGGTTCTCAAGAAAACACACATGGATCATCCGCCAATGCCCTCTTCGCATTCATGATACTGTGAATTCCACGTAAATCATTTGTAGTATCAACCAAGTAAGGTTAGCCGCATCGATCAACGATCTTACCTCGCTTCCATGTATTTCACGTTCACAACGTCAGGGGCGTTAGGTGTACACCTGGTACGTTGGTCCGAATGTTTGCAGCCACTATATTGTTTCAATCAATGAAGCACGTGGGATCTGGCACAATTGAAAACTATTTTCGGCAACACAACACGCGTTAGTATCTTCGAGTTCCTGATTCCAAATGGCGTTGCAATGCCGAATGACAGATGAACTAGTGTTGGCAGAATCGGGGTTCGGAAGATTCGAAGATTCGATCCCTAGACGGATTCCAAAGATTCGAATCCCATTTGACGGATTCTAATGGCCTTATCACACTGGTCACCAATGGTGGCTTTGCAAACCCACCGAACTGTCAAAATTTGGTTTTGGCATCCAGTTTGACATAGTGGTGCCTCTTGGTAGTGTGATAAGGCAGGCCACCTGGGAGTGGGAGTTTATATAATCCACTTTCGGTTCATGCGGTTTTCGGCAGTTTAAGATTAAAATACCGAAATTTTATAATCTTACTAGCTGATTAACCCGATTTCATCCGGGTAGAAATAAATTCCAGACGAAAGTTTTGTGTGTGAAAGAGTTTTTTCATTCAAGATCTTGAATTTTACAATCTTAAGTTTTTCTATTTGCTGAAAATTTTATTTTTTAGTATAACCTTTAGCCGACGAAACCATGTAAATATACATGTTGCATTCGCTATCTTATTGTGCTTCCACCTTGGTTCAACCATTTAAAATTAATCATTTGAAGCAAGTATGAGAAATACCCCAGTAAAACCGTCACCCCACGAAATGTACGCTTTTTTTTAATTCGTCGCATCCTTAGTAATGTGGCATTATATTGTTTTACTTAATTTCTATCGTCCAGGTGATAGAAAGTTATAGACAGGAAGGAAACATAAGAATGTTGGACATTTCACACTTGAAAAATTGTCTTTCTTATGATTATGTTTAGTATAAATTGATTAAACCGATTTTGTGTGATTGAGAATATTTTTTACGTAGGAGAAGATAGAAGAAGTCTGGGATGTCTGGGTTCGATTTAGTAACCCCAAATACAACGAAAATGATATCCATTTTGCATTTTACCGATTGTTGATTTAGGGGAGGATGGAAGCCCCTCTTACCCCTTCTTCTACATGGATGACATTTAATCACATGATGGCTACATATTTAAGTAGTATGTGTACCAAATTTACCACATGCCATAATTGTTGAATTATTATTATTTTTCATCATTTTGAGGGATATGGGTTCGGAAGGGGGGCAGGGTAGGAGGGCATTAGAAAGAACAAAAATTAGATACACTCCAGCCAAGTTTGGCCCAGATACAGTTAGTAGATTATTATGAGTTGCATACATGTGATAAGAATTAACACTTTTCGTTTTGAGCTATGCTATTGATTTAATGAAGATGAGGAGGAGGGTAGAGGGAGTTTGGGCTAAGATTGAACATTAAGAGTGAGGCCATTCGATTTAGAGACCACAAATACCACGAAATTGATACCCATATTGTATTTTTACCATTTTTGAGGTATGGTGTATTATGAGAACCCCCCTTTCCCCTTTCCCTAGATGGATTAAATTTTAAACCATAGTATGTCCCTATGTGAGCAGTGTGTGTACAAATTTTTGTGAAAACTCGTCCAATAATTGTTGAACTATAATTGTTTTTCATTAATTTTAGAGGGTAGGTGTTCGGGAGGGGTAGGGAGGTATGGGGATATCAACAAACGAAGTTCAGATCATTCAACCCTGAAACATAAGCTACCTTCCTGCCAAGTTTGGTGGAAATCGGCCCTGTAGATTTTGCGTGATGCGATCACATACATATATATATATATATATATACAGACAACGGTGACTTTTATATATTAGATTATGCTTATAATTGATTATTAATAAAATTAATAAACATGAATCACTTTCAAATCAAGCTTAACATGCCAGATACAGCAAACTCCACACAACGACAGCTCGGTGATACGGGTAAGCTCATTCACCAACGGACCCCCAGCCACTCCAATGTCATTCGTTTTCGATGGTCGTTTGACATTCCAGTGCTTTTTCCATGCCACCATTGGTGACCAGTGTGATAAGGCCATAAAGATTCGAATCCCATCTGACAGATTCTAAAGATTGGGATCCCATTTGAGGGATTCTAACCGCGTGACTACATTAGGCGTACCATACCAAAAACTTGATACGGTCTAGCTCAAGGTGGGTCCTAAGGGAGGTGAGCTCAAAGGCCTGGTCGTGGCAGCCATTTTGAAATTAATTTTTGACAACTGTTCCAGGTTTTATTTACCAACAAAAGGATTACGACGCGTTAGCAAGCTGCTGGTTCCAGTTGATACGGTTACCGGAAGACTCTGCCCTCATTAGCCACAAATTTACTGAGGACACAGTTCCATCTACGATATATTGCAAAGTCATCTAGTAAATGAGGTTGGACGAGATGGGTAAAGCGGTTTGGTCGTCCAAAGGCACATATTTTAACACTTTGTTGCTACAATGCTACACGAAACGTGCTTGTTAAAACGACAGTATCTTTTTCATATCGCATTTTTTCACATTCCATGAGTTAGTTTTGCAAAAAACAGCTGAACAGGATAAATACGGCATTCTTACGCTATCGGAAAGAACTTTGGAAACAACAACTGGCAAATTGTAAACATAAACAAAACCCGGAACGATTGTCAAATTTTTCCTTTATTTGTCCAAAAAAAGCAAGGCGATTTGTTCGGGATGAACCCACCTGGATAGTATTCACTTTGGGTATGGTACGCTTCATCAAGGTGTATAAATATAGATATATAGGTGTATAAATATAGATAAATATAGATATATGGGCCGGCACCGAGCAGTTGTGGCCAACAGGCAGGAGGCTTCGGTGGACGCTCTGGACCCACGGTTGAGGAGGTGGATTAAAAAGTACTGAAATTACACTGACTGATAGCTGTGTACAGATCTGTATTATTTAGTGGTAGGAAGAATCGTATTTAAGTGTATAAAGGCTTTCGTTAATCCCAAAGTAGATGTAATTGTCATGTTTCCTGATGCATGTGATACTGTAGCATTTTTCTTTGTTAAGAACATGGTGAATAAAATAAAATTTGTTGATAAAAACAACCTTTTTATCTTGCCTACGATTATCGGTAAACTGTCTCTTATCCACTCTAAAATTGCGCTTAAAGGTGACGTTGGCATTAGATAGCAATAGCATGGAAGGCGAGTAAAGGGAGCACCTAAGCGAGATGCAAACAATTTCGACAATTTCGACCTTGAGCTTAGACAGCAATAGCGAAGATGCCGAGCGAAGCAAGCGCCAAAGTGAGATGCACTGTGCTGACGCGTCAGGTTCCCCTTTACAGCGTAGAAATTTCCCCTTAACCGCTATGCTGTTGCTAAGGGAAACCAAATACCGTATGCGTGATAATGTTTGCACCACCGTGTACCACATTTACCGTATGCGTAATAATGTTTGCACCATCGTAGTAAAATAGTTCCCGTTTTCTCTGGGCATACAAAAGGAAATGAAACGTTTTCGTGATTTTGGCGACAATTTCGAATCGAACATTGCATTTACTCTTGGGAAAGGTGGCAACGAGATGAAAATAACCAACGCAGAATAAAATTATTAATAAAACTACTTCTATAAGGTTGGGCCCTGTTACCGGGCCGTGTAACGGGGTCCTGTAAACGGGCCGTATTACCGGGCCCTGAAAACGGGCAGTGTTACCGGGCCGTGTTAACATGCCATGGGTTACCTGGCTCTGTAAACGGGTCCTGTTAACCGGGCCCTGTAAACGGGCCGTATTACCGGGCCCTGTAAACGGGCCGTGTTACCGGGCCGTGTTACCAGGCCATGTAACGGTGTCCTGTAAATTGGCCGGGTTACCTGGCTCTGTAAACGGGTCCTGTAAACGGGTCCTGTAAACGGGTCCTGTAAATGGGCAATGTAACCGGGCCATGTAAACGGGCCGTGTTACCGGGCCCTGCAAACGGGCCGTGTTACCGGGCCCTGTAACCGGGCCGTTTTACCGGGCCCTGTAAACGGGCCATGTAAACGGGACGTGTTACCGGGCCCTGTAAACGGGCTGTGTTACCGGGCCCTGTAAACGGGCCGTGTTACCGCCGTTTACCGGGCCCTGCAAACGGGCCGTGTTACCGGGCCATGTAACCGGGCCATGTAAACGGGCCCTGTAAACGAGCCCTGGTACCGGGCCCTGTAAACGGGCCCTGTAAACGGGTTCTGCAAGTGGGCCGTGTAACCGGGCCGTTTTACCTAGTCGCTATACAAACTCCGCTAACTGAGTGGTTCCATTAGACAGTACGATTGAGCGAAGTGAGCACGTAAGCGAGATGCAAACAATTTCGACAATTTCGACCTTGAGCTTAGATAGCAATAGCAAAGGTGAACGAGCGAAGCGAGCACGTAAGCGAGATGCACAATTTCGACAATTTCGACGTTCCGGTTTTCCCACGCACTTTCTCCAGGATTCCCCAGCCGCTGTGCTTTTGCTAAGGATACTATGGATGCAGGATGGTAGGGGAAATTTTTCTTGCGCTGAACGAGTTTTTGGTAGTCGATGGTTACTTTGCCAGAATAAAGCAAATCAAAACGTGAACGTGCTACACAGTTTCATTCAAAGTTTGCAGTACGAAGGAAATGAAACGTTTTCGAGATTTTGGGGACACCTGTCAACGGACCTGCTTACCGGGCCCTAAAAGCGGGCCGTATTACCGGGCCATGTAAACGGGACCTGTAAACGGGCCGTGTTACCAGGGCATGTAAACGGGACCTGTCAACGGGCCGACTTACCGGGCCCTGTAAATTAAGTCCTGTAACTGGGCCCTGTAAACGGGTCCTGAAAACGGGCCCTGAAAATTGGCCGTATTACCGGGTCCTGTAAATGGGCCCGGTAAACGGGCTCTGTAACCGGGACCTGTAAATTGGCCCTGTAACGTGGACCTGTCAACTGGCCCTGTAACCAGGCCCTGTGAACTGAATCCTGTAACTGGGCCGTGTAACCGGGCCCTGTAAACGGGCAATGTAAACGGGCCCTGTAAATTGGCCGTGTTGCCGGGCCCTGTAAACGGGCCCTGTAACTGGGACCTGTCAACGGGCCCTGTATCCGGGTCCTGTACCTGGGTCCTGTAACTGGGCCGCGTAACCGGGCCGTTTTACCTAGTAAAAACTAAATATCCGAAAGCGAAGAAATTGGTAATCAATGTTAGTACAGAATTAACATTTTAGTGATTGGGTTATTAAAGTTTTCACTTGAGGAAATGAACTATAATTACTTTTGGACTTTTTCACAAGTTGACTCTAAAAATAGCCCATTTCGATACTTTCCATCGTTGTTTCTATCTTTCCGCATTATTCTATCTTTCCGCAGAACTCGTTCCGTTTGGTGGTATTTTTCTAGGCTTAAACAATTTGCTCAATGGTTATTTAAGTTGTAAAAAAATAAAACCAATAAAAATCCTTTCCGTTTACATGTAAGTAGAATTGCGAGCAATTTTTTAAAATTCATAAAATTTAAATTTTAGAAGCTTTTTACGAAAAAAAGAAATGGCCCTAAGAATAATGCTTAAGAAATAGTTCAGTTGTGTGTTTTGTTATTATTTCGATTTATTTTGATTTATCATAAATTCCAAATGCTATTTGTAGGGATCGAGTATAGGGTAACAGAAAGATAAGGAATAGTAAAAGTAAAAAGAAGGCAGAGCGTAATGGAATCATAGTACGCCCCAACGGCATGCATATCAGGCAAGATCGCAAACGAGTTCAAATTCAAAATCAGGCGAAAAGCAGGGTGTCAGAAAATTCGAATAAGGCGAATTAGCGAGAGAAGCGAGAAGGAAAGAGAAGGATTAGGAACACGCGAGCCCCACTTGGGCTCGTCAGTCTTGTGGTATATACCCATGGGTAGAAGCGTCAAATGACAGGAGAAATGTCAAACCGCGATGGTGACAAGGGTGCACCTCTATATGTATGAACTTTGACCATCTGAATAAAAGCACGGCGAACGCAAGGTGTATAAATATAGAAGGTGACTTTATGTCGCTTTGGAAGGGGTGCCATATTTGAGAAGAGTTATGTCAAAAGCCCAATCCTTTTCCGATACCCCCCCTCAAAACCCATATGAATACCCCAGAAGTGTTATGTCAAGTCATGAAATGTCATTTTACACTGGACGACTTCACCTTCTAATTTATACACCTTGCGGCGAACGCTCGGCTCAGTGTCAGTCGTTTAGTGATGTGAAAATCCGCTCCCATGTGGGACTCGATCCGACCGATCCGGATCCGTCTTGGGATCGATCCTCCGAATCCGATCCGAATCCTTGTTGACTATAAAAAAGTGGGTTGATGAAGGGTATGAAGTAATTAACTTTTTTATACCACAAATAAGGAAAACAATTCTGGTATTATATCAAATTTGAATTTTTACTCATAACTTACGATAGGAGAACACAGAATGTGTACGTAAAATTTATATCTGGTTGTAAAAAATTTAAAATATTTGAAACTGATATTTTAAGACAAACTGGAATTAAAAGCGCAAAGATACATTTTACAAATTTGATTCATTTTTATTACTCATACAAAATATTTCAAATTCTATCAAATCAAACATATGAAAAACATACTTCAACTTACTTTTCAAAGCTTAAATTTTATGTTGTTGTTGAGGTTTCAAAAAATTTCACCCTTTATATCTACAACCATTTATCTGTGCAGTTCATACATTTTACATAGAAGTTTGTATTTTCTGTATTTTAGTACTGATATATTTGGTCGTAGATACTCTACTACTTGAAACTTTAGCGAAAGTTACATAAAATATTGTAAACACTAATAAACTTTCAATCGCTCAATTCTATCTTCATACTGTTCTTCATCTGTATCAGGGTTTTGCCCTTTACTTTTTTCTTTTTTCGTTAGAAATACAATTCCTAGTAATTCTTCTATGTGCCTGTTCGGTTTTTTTTTGTTGCACCTCGAATCACACACATAGTTGAATAGAAGGGGATTAATAAACGTGTTTGTGGCGCACATTTTCAGAACAAAATGATCTGTAGCATACTTGTATTTAATATTGGATTAAGAATTTCAGACCTAAACGTATGGCATAATTGCTTAAATTAAATGATTAGTGTTTCCAAATGAGACAATCTTATTTGAACATTTAACATTTCTACAAAATTTTTGGAAAAAGATGTGAATAAATTTCTGAAAATAGCAAGTACTTCAGTTTGAATGATCAAAGATATGCATACTGAAATACAGAAAATGCAAACTCCTATCTAAAATGTTGGAGCTACACAGGTTTGGATTATAAATATGAAGGGTGAAATGTTTTGGAACCTCAAATTAACATCAAATCTTTAAAATTATGTGAAGGGTGAAATTTTTCGGAACCTCAAATTAACATACTTAATAAATTTTTAAAATTATAAGACCTATACAATATTTTAGGAAACACCCTCAAGTATGTTCACTGAAAATTTCAAACCGATCCGACGTTTAGATAAAAAGTTATTTAATCTGAAGTACAGGAAACGGAATCTCCCACACAAAATGTATGGACCACCCTGGTAGTCCAGTTGAACGTTTAACGGATATCAACCGAAAAACGCGAATAAAAATTATTTCTTAAGCAAATCTATCGTTTTGAGTTTGATGATGAGTTTTTCTAGGCATTCTAAAAGTTTCATGCCGATACGTCAATCCAATCAAAAGTTATTTTAAAACAAAATTCCAAAAACTACCCGGGTAGGCGGTTGAACTGGTGACGGTTAAGCGCTATGCGCAAATTGCACTGCTTCCCGTTACCGATTCGTAAAAACGCCGGCCTACCAAACCGGCTCGCGCGATGATACGCGTGGTGCCGCGCCGTCCGATGATCCCCGTCGCGCAAATCCAAGTCCCAGTCTCAGTCTCAGTCCCAATCCCAATCCCAATCCCAATCCCAATCCCAATCCCAATCCCAATCCCAATCCCAATCCCAATCCCAATCCCAATCCCAATCCCAATCCCAATCCCAATCCCGATCCCGATCCCGATCCCGATCCCAAGCCGAAGTCCGGATCAGGGATCGAGACGATCCCAGGCGGAAGACTGAATCCGGACTGATCCGACTGGGGATCCGGTCCTAGAATACGATCCGGATCCGATTACTCAACACTACAGTCGTTTGTGTATTAGTGATGTGAAAATCCGCTCCCATGTGAGACTCGATCCGACCGATCCGGATCCGTCTTGGGATCGATCCTCCGAATCCGATCCGAATCCTTGTTGACTATAAAAAAGTGGGTTGATGAAGGGTATGAAGTAATTAACTTTTTTATACCACAAATAAGGAAAACAATTCTGGTATTATATCAAATTTGAATTTTTACTCATAACTTACGATAGGAGAACACAGAATGTGTACGTAAAATTTATATCTGGTTGTAAAAAATTTAAAATATTTGAAACTGATATTTTAAGACAAACTGGAATTAAAAGCGCAAAGATACATTTTACAAATTTGATTCATTTTTATTACTCATACAAAATATTTCAAATTCTATCAAATCAAACATATGAAAAACATACTTCAACTTACTTTTCAAAGCTTAAATTTTATGTTGTTGTTGAGGTTCCGAAAAATTTCACCCTTTATATCTACAACCATTTATCTGTGCAGTTCATACATTTTACATAGAAGTTTGTATTTTCTGTATTTTAGTACTGATATATTTGGTCGTAGATACTCTACTACTTGAAACTTTAGCGAAAGTTACATAAAATATTGTAAACACTAATAAACTTTCAATCGCTCAATTCTATCTTCATGCTGTTCTTCATCTGTTATCAGGGTTTTGCCCTTTACTTTTTTCTTTTTTCGTTAGAAATACAATTCCTAGTAATTCTTCTATGTGCCTGTTCGGTTTTTTTTTGTTGCACCTCGAATCACACACATAGTTGAATAGAAGGGGATTAATAAACGTGTTTGTGGCGCACATTTTCAGAACAAAATGATCTGTAGCATACTTGTATTTAATATTAGATTAAGAATTTCAGACCTAAACGTATGGCATAATTGCTTAAATTAAATGATTAGTGTTTCCAAATGAGACAATCTTATTTGAACATTTAACATTTCTACAAAATTTTTGGAAAAAGATGTGAATAAATTTCTGAAAATAGCAAGTACTTCAGTTTGAATGATCAAAGATATGCATACTGAAATACAGAAAATGCAAACTCCTATCTAAAATGTTGGAGCTACACAGGTTTGGATTATAAATATGAAGGGTGAAATGTTTTGGAACCTCAAATTAACATCAAATCTTTAAAATTATGTGAAGGGTGAAATTTTTCGGAACCTCAAATTAACATACTTAATAAATTTTTAAAATTATAAGACCTATACAATATTTTAGGAAACACCCTCAAGTATGTTCACTGAAAATTTCAAACCGATCCGACGTTTAGATAAAAAGTTATTTAATCTGAAGTACAGGAAACGGAATCTCCCACACAAAATGTATGGACTACCCTGGTAGTCCAGTTGAACGTTTAACGGATATCAACCGAAAAACGCGAATAAAAATTATTTCTTAAGCAAATCTATCGTTTTGAGTTTGATGATGAGTTTTTCTAGGCATTCTAAAAGTTTCATGCCGATACGTCAATCCAATCAAAAGTTATTTTAAAACAAAATTCCAAAAACTACCCGGGTAGGCGGTTGAACTGGTGACGGTTAAGCGCTATGCGCAAATTGCACTGCTTCCCGTTACCGATTCGTAAAAACGCCGGCCTACCAAACCGGCTCGCGCGATGATACGCGTGGTGCCGCGCCGTCCGATGATCCCCGTCGCGCAAATCCAAGTCCCAGTCTCAGTCTCAGTCCCAATCCCATTCCCAATCCCAATCCCAATCCCAATCCCAATCCCAATCCCAATCCCAATCCCAATCCCAATCCCAATCCCAATCCCAATCCCAATCCCAATCCCAATCCCAATCCCAATCCCAATCCCGATCCCGATCCCGATCCCGATCCCAAGCCGAAGTCCGGATCAGGGATCGAGACGATCCCAGGCGGAAGACTGAATCCGGACTGATCCGACTGGGGATCCGGTCCTAGAATCCGATCCGGATCCGATTACTCAACACTATTGTGTATCAGCCATAAAGGATAACACGCTGGTGTATTTCGTTCAAAGTTCAACATGTCCTCTTCAAAGTCAACCACAAGACTGCCGCCCGCAATCGAGCTCGCGCTTTACCAGCTCGCCGACGCCGGTCCCCCTGTCTTCCTCTTATTCGGTCCTTCTCTCTCAATTTCGCCCGTTTTTTGGCTAACAACCGCGTTTCTCTTCCTATCTCTTTCTCTGACTCGGTGCATCTCTTCCAATTTCGCCCCAACCACTACACTAATGAAAACTTAAGGATATGTGAAGGTAAATTCAAAATTAAACCTAAAAGCCCTTAACAAACTAAACGAAAATTAAGGAAATGATAACCTAGTCCTAATTATCTACTAATGATAAGCCCTACCCTACCCTACCCTACCCTGCTAATGTAAACTTAAGGATATGTGAAGGTAAATTCAAAATTAAACCTAAAAGCCCTTAACAAACTAATCGAAAATTAAGGAAATAATAACCTAGTCCTAATTATCTACTAATGATAAGCCCTACCCTACCCTACTAATGTAAACTTAAGGATATCTACCGTACTTTTTAAAAAAAATTTTGCGCTCTGCCTCATTCAACAATTGATTAATCTTATACCTAGTCTCTTCTCATAACACTTCTAACACCGTATTGTGCATTGGGGCCGGTTGTAGTTGTTGTTTTGATAAGTTCGTTAGTGGCATGAGACACAACACGCAATGTTTCCAAAACTTCCTCGTTGTAGGAAAGGTTGGCCTCATGCCACCGACGCTTATTATTCCGAGCCCTTGTCACTGGTGGAGTGCTTGGCTGGGGGCGTGTAGGTAAACGCCTGGTGGAAGTGCGTCTTGATGGGCTAGAAGACGGCCCGGGGGTTGGAGTGAACTGCCGTCTACGCCCTGATGGTCCTGGAGGCGTTGATGCAGCTTGATCTTCAGGAAACCCAGCAGCATCAATGTCCTGAAGGTATTCAACATCCAGATATTCCTCAGATTCAGATTGATCCACGTACATCTAAAAAATAAAGAAGGATGAAAATATAATATTGAAAAAAGTTTTTAATTATTGTTTATTTCAGCTTCCAACCAGCAGGGAACAGTGGCTCGAAGTGTCACGAAAATTTGAAGCGAAATTCGATTTTCCACATGTAATTGGAGCTATAGACGGAAAGCATGTTGCAATTACAACTCCAAAACACAGTGGTACGGATTATTTTAATTACAAAAAATTCTCCAGCAACGTTTTATTGGCCGTAGTGGATGCAGATTACAACTTTTTATGCGCAGACGTTGGCTGTAAAGGTCGCATATCAGATGGAGGTGTGTTTCGGCACTCTAGGTTATATCCTTTGCTAGAGCATAACAAACTGAACATCCCTGAGCCAGCTGTATTGGACGAAACATCGAGGGTCCAAGTACCATACATGCTGCTGGGAGACAGTGCATTTGCCCTTACAAAGTATTGCCTGAAATCGTTCGGTGGTGTGACGCAACGGGGATCGATCGAAAGGCAATTTAACGATCGTCATTCCCGAGCCAGACTTCCTGTAGAACAGGCGTTTGGCATATTAAGTGGCAGGTTCAGGGTGCTAAGAAAACCTATAAAATTGGAACCCGCAATAGCACGGAAGATTGTGCTGGCATGTATTTATATGCATAACTTTATAAGACGGCAAAGAACCACCGAACCCTTTGACGCCGACTTAATATTGATAAACGACCCTTCAGGCAGTGCACAAGCATGGCAAGATCTGCGTGGTATAAGCGTCAGGGCAAGTGACCACCTTATACAAATACGTATGCATCTAGCAAACTATCTAGCTACTAGTTAGCTTTTCAAACGCAATCCTAGATTACTTTTAATGTTAGCAGAAAATAATAAACTATTGCTTTCATCAAGAACATAGTTTATACTTTTAGTTCTTCTATTCTACAAAGAGTCAAAGTGCCGCGATACGAGTTTGGACTCCCGATATAGTACACAGCAGAATGTTTGAACTTGAAATATAACTCACCGTATCCTCCGTATCGCCACATTCTGTCACGGCCGACAAGAAACTCATTGCCTCATAGGCGTACCATAGACTCTTCGTCTGTTCATCAGCCCCTGAAACATTAATGAGTAATGTTGGTTTATAATAGTTTTATAAAATGTTGTTATAACTAAATTAATTTACCAGATCCGGTTTTTTGGGTTTTCGAATATATGGGTTTAAAGTGCCGGTATGAACTGTTCAACGATTCCCATTTTTTTGCAATAGGAATGTTGAAACCCCCATTGCTTCGCTGATATCTTCCCATGCATCTGCCTGCCTATTTTTATTTTTATAATTTCGATCCTTCCTATTCCACAAGCACCCGTACAATTCAACGAGACTTATGAAATGTAGAGATTTTTCATTGCTCAAGTCGATAGTCTGAGTTCTACTGTGAAGCCACTACAACTCTACGCATGATCTTCGTGAACTTCTACCCAACGAGAGCCATTTACTGATGAAATGATTGAAGTTTTTTGATGGTTTATGGTCTTCACAACACACTCGTCACTATACATACCTTTTGCTTCTTTGACATGGTTAAACTCTGTAATAAACTTTAATATTTCACCTTCAATGAACGCACGTAGTAAACAACGTTTCAACAGATTTTGCACGCGCACACGGACTTGACAATCGCGTTCCGAGAAAATTGAACACAACCAACGTTTAACCTTCAGGTCTACGACCAAAAATACCTACGTTAACATACGACCGCCTACCCGGGTAGGCCATACGTTTTGTATGGGGGTTTGCATTTTGCTGTGCTTCAAAGCTAATATCTTTTGTTCTAGATGCCGTAGTGAGTTGAAATTTTCAGTAATGATACTTAAGAATGTTTCCTAACAAATCCCATGCAAATTATAATATTAAAAATTCGATAAGTAAGTAATTTTTTCATTCAAATATATTTTATCCCATAGATCTACAATCGCCAACTCTGTAAACCATACATTTTCAATAAGTTATTGTGTTTGTTTATACTTCTTAAGTTTCTGGTGAAGTAACTTCTTGGTGCCTTCAACATTTTTGCTTATAAATTGAAGCTTCAAAGATGTAGAAATATTTTTCTATTAAATTTTACGTTTTGGAAATGTTCATGTTCCTCAGTAAATTCAGTGGCATATCTGGAGGAAATTCTTCATTATACATTGTTACATCTGATATTTAAGCCTTAACATTTTAAAACTTAGCTCATATACATAAATTTGATCGTTTTGTTTCAAACGATAACAGTTTCTTTTGTATTTAATTCAACCCGTTGCATCATAATTTTCTTGCAATTAAAAATTATTATTTTGTGTAGCAAATGATGAAAGTTCACCTAGAATGCTTTCGATGCCGCTGTGTGGTTCAAAATGTAGCATAATTTGCATATTTGTAGATCGTCTTTGAGTTTATCTCATTACTAATTGTTCGAGGAGTTCGAAGAGTAAAACAGTCTTTCATAGTGTGTCTTAGATAAATTTGGATTGTTTTCAATATAAATATAAAAAGAAAAACCCGAGGGGCACCTCCTTTCACCTGCTGGTGGTTTGTCTTGGTACAGAAAAATATAAACTCTCGTACAAAACGTATGACTTACCCGGGTAGGCGGTCGTAGATTTAAGGGGTATAAATTGAAATATGGTGTAAAAAAATACTTAGAATAAAAATAAAAAGTCGGTTTTCGGCAGAATGATAGAGAACATGTTGCTTGAGGCATTCCAGGAATTTTGAGTCGATATAACTGTTCAATTCGAAGTAATTGCAAAATAAAAGGGGAAAACTTACCCAGGTAGGCGGTTGTAGATCTGAAGGTTAAGTCGATAGAAGTGCTTTTGATCATCGACTTGTGCATCGTTTTTATTACGTCTGTTTTTATGTTATTTGTGAACAAAAAAATAAACTCCAGAATAAAACTCTTTCTAGTCGAGCTAAAAAGGATACGGATAACGGACATATCGAAAAGTTTGAACAATACTTAAGCGTTTCCAAAACTACGCTTTTAACGTTTACTTGTTTTAACATTGATGTTTTTGATTTTCTAAAATGCATACCCATGTAATGATTCTCCAAAATATGCTATAGGGCGCATTTACATTAAAGTTATTATTTACATTCATACATTTTAATACAATAGTTGAATTAAAAAACGGATTCAAAACATGAATAAATAGGTCAGTATATTTATTTACTATATTAAAACTTCTTCTCGTCGAACAAACCGGCGTTACTTGTTTTTACTTTAATGCTGTTGACTTTCTAGAGTAATAAAAATATGCTATATGCATTTACATTTAAATTATTATTTACATTCTTTCATTTTAACACAATAGTTAAATAAAAAAAAACGCATTAAAAACATGAATTAGTACGCCAGTATATTTATTTACTATATCAAAACTCCTTCGCGTCGAACAAACCATGACAATGACCATTTTTACATACGAATAACGGTCTTTTTGTAATGTCGCAGAAAGTTGCGACGAAAACGTTGGCCAGATTGTCCAACGCTGCGACCCAGTGCCGGCGGGAGTTTCTGCGACACTTTTGACATGCAAGATGGCCGACTTGGGCTACTTTTGATTACTTTGACACTTCCGGTGAGCACAAATCGGTCGCAGAAACCCCGGTCGCAGAATTGTCGCAGCGCCGTGTGGACGGACGATCACGTACCTTCTCTTTACTCGCATAGTTGTTTACATTCTATGCTATTTATCACCATACTGTCAAAAGTCATGGTCGCCATTTTCTAAAAAATTACCTCCAAAAAAGTCACCTATTCAGTATTTAATCATCTTGGGTGTGACCATTAGTTCGAACTCAACTTAGAGGTCAAAAACACCTCAAATAGCAGGGTTTTTTCTTCTTGGGTAGTCTTATGTGACATCTGTCAAACTGTTGCTCAATTCTTTTCATGGCGTGACTTTATGAAGCGTACCATACCCCTATCCAGGTGGGTTCATCCCGAACAAATCGCCTTGCTTTTTTTGGAAAAATAAAGGAAAAATTTGACAATCGTTCCGGGTTTTGTTTATGTTTACAATTTGCCAGTTGTTGTTTCCAAAGTTCTTTCCGATAGCGTAAGAATGCCGTATTTATCCTGTTCAGCTGTTTTTTGCAAAACTAACTCATGGAATGTGAAAAAATGCGATATGAAAAAGATACTGTCGTTTTAACAAGCACGTTTCGTGTAGCATTGTAGCAACAAAGTGTTAAAATATGTGCCTTTGGACGACCAAACCGCTTTACACATCTCGTCCAACCTCATTTACTAGATGACTTTGCAATATATCGTAGATGGAACTGTGTCCTCAGTAAATTTGTGGCTAATGAGGGCAGAGTCTTCCGGTAACCGTATCAACTGGAACCAGCAGCTTGATAACGCGTCGTAATCCTTTTGTTGGTAAATAAAACCTGGAACAGTTGTCAAAAATTAATTTCAAAATGGCTGCCACGACCAGGCCTTTGAGCTCACCTCCCTTAGGACCCACCTTGAGCTAGACCGTATCAAGTTTTTGGTATGGTACGCCTAATGTAGTCACGCGGTTAGAATCCCTCAAATGGGATCCCAATCTTTAGAATCTGTCAGATGGGATTCGAATCTTTATGGCCTTATCACACTGGTCACCAATGGTGGCATGGAAAAAGCACTGGAATGTCAAACGACCATCGAAAACGAATGACATTGGAGTGGCTGGGGGACAGTTGGTGAATGAGCTTACCCGTATCACCGAGCTGTCGTTGTGTGGAGTTTGCTGTATCTGGCATGTTAAGCTTGATTTGAAAGTGATTCATGTTTATTAATTTTATTAATAATCAATTATAAGCATAATATGATTATAAAATTTCGGTATTTTAATCTTAAACTGCCGAAAACCGCATGAACCGAAAGTGGATTATATAAACTCCCACTCCCAGGTGGCCTGCCTTATCACACTACCAAGAGGCACCACTATGTCAAACTGGATGCCAAAACCAAATTTTGACAGTTCGGTGGGTTTGCAAAGCCACCATTGGTGACCAGTGTGATAAGGCCATTAGAATCCGTCAAATGGGATTCGAATCTTTGGAATCCGTCTAGGGATCGAATCTTCGAATCTTCCTAATCCCGATTCTGCCAACACTAGTTCATCTGTCATTCGGCATTGCAACGCCATTTGGAATCAGGAACTCGAAGATAATAACGCGTGTTGTGTTGCCGAAAATAGTTTTCAATTGTGCCAGATCCCACGTGCTTCATTGATTGAAACAATATAGTGGCTGCAAACATTCGGACCAACGTACCAGGTGTGCACCTAACGCCCCTGACGTTGTGAACGTGAAATACATGGAAGCGAGGTAAGATCGTTGATCGATGCGGCTAACCTTACTTGGTTGATACTACAAATGATTTACGTGGAATTCACAGTATCATGAATGCGAAGAGGGCATTGGCGGATGATCCATGTGTGTTTTCTTGAGAACCAATGGACAACTGGCCCTTTCATGAACGAATGTTGTTTAAGTGAAACAAAATTAAAGGTATGCATCGTGGTAATACGAGTCGCTTGCTACTTTAGTTCGATAAAGCTTCCCTCCGGTCGGACATTCAATAGCACGAGGAACAAGAGCTCGTCATAGTGGAAGCGTCCGAGTTTGCCACCAGCCATCAGGTTGGAGCAATCTTGGCCAATTCCGAGGCTGCTTTCACCAACATGATGCGGGAGTGCCAAGAGTACGGCCAGTTGGATCGGAACGAATACTTAGGAGAGCCCGAACATAACTATGGATGTTTGGTAAACTACGAAGGCGTCTGGATCCGGGCGGTCAAGCTAACTGCGGACTGTGAAAATCAATTCTTTTTGATAGACTTGGGACTCTTCTCCCAGCTTGACAAATCGTGGCCCAAGCGCCGATACCCCCCAGGGCTCACAAGGAAGCTTTCCTGTTCGGAATATCATATAGAAAGTAAGTGGTGATCTCTCATTCAGATTTTTTAACCTGAAGGTATACTTTATGGAATGATTTTTCGTTCTTATCTGTATTTTTTAGACACTGAATTTCTTACCAATGAAACGATAGCAAGCAGCAATTTGATCGATGCTTTGCGCGGCACGAAGGTTAAAGCAAAGGTGTACTGTGATGAAGAATCTGAACTACTTCGTATGAAAATCATTTCTATAATTAAACGTTAAACGCAGAAATCGTAAAGCATTTTAGTGACATAGATGATTTGATGAAGAATCTGAACTATTTCGTATGAAAAGCATTTCAATCATTAAACGATAAACGCAGAAATCGTAAAGCATTTTAATGACATAATTTTCTCTGTTTTAAATTTTTATCGTTTAACTTTAAATTTGATTCATTCACATAGAATTTAATATTTGTTCCAAAATTGATAACAAATTTAATTTTTGCAAGAATCTTCCATCTTTCTTTTTTCAAATCTAATGAACCCCGTGAAGGTTCGTTAGTAAGGATGTTACTGAAATAACTATTAAGAACTTTATAAGTATTACGCGATTATAGAACGGCTTGATTCTTTTTGCAACACTTCAATCATGTAGCAGCAGCGAAAATCAAATAGAATGAAGTAAGTAATTTAACTTTATTCTTATTTTTGTATAACATTGCTTAGAATTTACAAAAGTTTAATTTGTTTCTTTTAGCTCTGTTAGCACACTTCAGACAATCTTTTGGCGGCTTTCGGTAAGTAGGATTTTTGAATTCTGATTCCCTTGTTTTTTATAAGGAGCGAAAATTTGGAAAAGTAATGAAGAGTGAAAACTCATTCATTACGGTCAGTGTGCTTTTCAAAGCAGTATGTAAATTTTAATCATTGTATAAGCATCGGAAAGCAGCGGGTAATCAAGACAATGAAAATTATTACTTTGTACGGTCAATTCGTAGAGCTTGTAGAGAACATGCATGGTTGCACTCTGCTGCTTCCGAGATTAAGTTTGCAAGTTTGAATTGTCATTGAAGTGCTTAGATAAGTGACTAGCCTGATTCGTTACAAAGGTTATATTTTATGAGCGATTTGTTTTCCTAGTTTCACTTCCATGCGACGCGCATAATATCCGCAGAAAAGTTAAAAAGTTTTGATAATATCAAAAGAAAAGTATTTCATGTACACCATGTTTGCCCGTCTGATTTTTTTTTCTGAAGCCTAATAAACCAGTTTTTGCTTTGTATCAGTGGTGATAAAACTTCCTAAATAAAACTATGATAAATTTTGGTTTCATTTGTCTTAAGGTTTCATCATTTCAATTGTTTGTCTTTGTTTCAGAGTTTTTTAACCGTGATTTGTGAATTAGTTGCTAAGCTGCAGTATTACTCAGCTATAAGATGTAGAATAATTAGTTTATCTGAAATCTAGATCAAGCACAGACTTACTGACTAAAAAGGGTTGTTACAGTAAAAGGATCGAACTAGTTGATGGTTCATATTCGCCTATTCCCTTTTTTAAATCGCCTTCTAAATACAAATACTAACAAAACTTGTTTTTTTTTCCTGTTTCAGCTTCTGGTTTTTTATTGGTTTGATGTGATATTGGTCTAGTGATCTTACTTTTGCTTATAGGTTTTCATATGGATTTTCTACGTTTTGTTTCTCTGGGCAGTTTATTTTGTCCTACCTTATGATAAGGTATTTCAGTGCTGAAATGTGATGTAAGTATTATACAGTCATATTGTATACTAGTATATCTTAATAAAGGTTAGGAATTTCTATTTTCTAGATTATTTAACTGTATAACGTGGACAAGTGTTTATTTTCCGTCAGTGTGATGCAGTTATGTTTAGGTTCATGGATGAACAAAACAAATATCGCATGGAGCGATGAAAACAAATATCGCGAAAACAAACGGTGAGTGGGATTTGTTTTTTCTATTTTTTTATCAATCTTTGATACGCTGATAAACATTTGACTATGGTTTTGTCGAACATTACTCGTATGATGTTAACATGTATTTAACGCCTGTTCAAGTTGCTATTATAACAATGATGCACTTAATTCGCTTTTATTTCCTGAGACATAGGAAATTTTTCATCATTGTCAACTTATTCGAGACCGCCATCTGGATTTATCCAAAATTATGATCTAGTTTAAAATCCCGATGCTTGATTGGCTTCGAATTGCAATTGTATAGTATCGCCGTACTGAGATGAAACATGAACCTCTTTTTTTTTCGACATTCAGCAGCTTTCATTTCAGGGGGCTCTGTAAATATACCCACTAGTTAGATTCGCAGTATGCAAGTAAATTAGTGCACAAATTACACATTATGCTGCTGAGTTGAAAATTGGCAAGTCGAACGTTATTAGCGCCAATTGTTAGAGCTGATGAAAGTTGCATTGATTTTTTCCAAATTCAGCAGTGCAACGACTTTTTTGTCGTTTTACTTGAACTTAATTTGCTTTTAAATGTTGCCCGAATGCATCTTTGTGATCTTTTTGACCGCCCTTTTGAACACGCTATAATTTTGTAATTTTTGACGATTCTTCCAATCCGTAACCGGCTATGCACTTATGAATCATTCCCCAAATTTTGGTATGCACCTCTGCATCAGTTCGTGTACTTTTTCATATAGGTAGTAGCATACATTTTATTCCGCGCGATTGTTTCTTCTAACTGGCGTTTCACTTTAAGGCACGCCAACACTCCTACAATTGTGCTTAAACCGAGCAAAACAATGAGGCATCACTTAGTTATTTTGCCCATTGGCTTTTCGTTCTCATATATATGCAATGTGTGTATTTATTATTATTCAAAAGAATTGAGCGACAGCTTGCCAGATGTCAAAGAAGTCACCTTTGGTTTCCGCTCAATTTCATCCGCAAAGCCGTGCAAAGCCGGGAAAAGTGCTAGTGGAAAACGGTGTGTGAATTAAGTTTGTGACGGGAAATGGTGCACACATTCATTGTTATGATATAACACAAGCTTATAATGTTAGTTCCGTGCATTCTAATGCGTGTGTGTGCTTTTGTAACTAGATTACAAGATAATTGAGTGGAAAGGAACAGTTCATTTACTATTGCCGCTAGCTACGAAAGTTGATTGTGGTTACTGTGATTGCTTTGTACACGATTTGAAGCTCAAATCTTGGTAACAAGACGCTTGTTTCTAAATGTTGAACAAAAATTTCAACTTGGTTAGTCCTTTGCGATTCCTCGATATAATCTGTTTCACTAAGGCAGCGCTCTGTGAGCTATCGAACAAGACAAACACGACAAACACGACAAAAAAAACGATCAAATCCATGCAATCGTATGGAGGTGCTCTGTCAACCTGCATCGAACATGTCAGACAAACACAACACAGAACAAAACAGTTTGATTTTGTCGTGCAGGGCTGTATCCCACGGAGAAACAGTATATACCTTGTTTATTCTGCTACCTTGCTGCTGGGAGAGTGACAGTTCTTCACGACAAGTCGCAGAGCACCCTTCGAACAATGTCGTGTTTGTCGTGTTTGTTGGACTGTTCACAGAGCGCTGCCTAAGCTTATTTATGTCTTGTTGAATCATGTTATTAAAACCTAATTTTTTCGTTCGTCAAACTATGTGTACTTGAGAAACGAATGGCCAGGATGTCTATCTGCATTGTTCACGCTTCGTTGAAAACAGATGCATTGTCCATTCTGTTTTAAAACAAAAATGACCGTTTGAACATTTTCGTGAGTGTATGGTAAGTTTATGTATTATGAGTATGCGTTACCCGAATGTTTCGAGCAGCTCAACGACAGGCAATCTTAGCTTCAGATGTCACCTAAAAGAATCCCTCGCAAACTCACACCATCATTTAGAATATGTAGACTTCGAATGGATGCTGTTGTAAACGAACTGTTATTGGTTGGACTGAGAAAAACAAGATAGTAGCTAGCATGCAAATAATACCTCACAAAAGGCGCTTTAATCTCTTGTTTGGTCGGAAATTTCGAATTCCGTAACTAAGGTAGCTCTCATTCCGCATTGTAATCGCGTACGAACAAGACGAGTTAGATCACGGGATTGGAAAATGGTAATGTCTTTTTTCACCTCAGAACGTGTTGATTTGTGTGCATACTTAAAGCTAGAGCAAACTACAACTATAACTAACAAGTTAATCCCGGACGGTTTGTTGGGAACCTTTTTATTGCAAAACAGGAAATCCTCACCTCGATAAGCATTCACGATAGCAGCTGTACAGTATTTTGTGAGAAAATATTTCGTCCAAGCTGAGATGATATTTGTAACGCCAATGCTACTTTCCTACGCAATCACCATCCCGTTTTTCATGGTGCAACAAACTGTACTTAAGCTTCGAAAGTATTTTCACTCGAATTTCTGCAACTGCCCGTGAAGTGTAGAAACCTAGCAAACACCAATAATGATCGTCAAATGAAGAAACGGCATTCGGTACGAGATCTGCGAAGTATTATGGCCATCATAGTACGTGGACATATCCGCCAATTGGACCGACGAACGATCCCTTCTATCACATTTCCCATCCGAGGAAGAAGGAAAAGAGTATCAAATGTAATCACCTACCGTAAGATCAGGATTTGTATCCCGTCCGTCGATATACTACGGCGTTGGTGGTCAAATTTGCACCGAGATTTGGAAAATTGTGGCAAAGTGGCTTCTTTGGCCTGCACGAAAAGGGAGGCATCGGAACGATATTGCAACTATTTATAACTCAAGCCTAGACCATTCCATCACATTGGGTTCAGTTTAGTCTATTGAAAGTGTTTACATGTCTTTTATAGATATTATATTTTATTACATACATATATGAATGTATAACAAATTGAAGTTTGACAAATTTGAATGGAGAATACATTTTCGATTTGTATGAAGTGTTTATTTTTCGAAAGTGCATACCAGTGCAAAAACTAATGGCAGAAAGTGAATAGAATGTTAACAGCAATTCGAATCTTTAGAATCCGTCAAATGGGATTCGAATCTTTGGAATCCGTCTAGGGATCGAATCTTCGAATCTTCCGAATCCCGATTCTGCCAACACTAGTTCATCTGTCATTCGGCATTGCAACGCCATTTGGAATCAGGAACTCGAAGATACTAACGCGTGTTGTGTTGCCGAAAATAGTTTTCAATTGTGCCAGATCCCACGTGCTTCATTGATTGAAACAATATAGTGGCTGCAAACATTCGGACCAACGTACCAGGTGTACACCTAACGCCCCTGACGTTGTGAACGTGAAATACATGGAAGCGAGGTAAGATCGTTGATCGATGCGGCTAACCTTACTTGGTTGATACTACAAATGATTTACGTGGAATTCACAGTATCATGAATGCGAAGAGGGCATTGGCGGATGATCCATGTGTGTTTTCTTGAGAACCAATGGACCACTGGCCCTTTCATGAACGAATGTTGTTTAAGTGAAACAAAATTAAAGGTATGCATCGTGGTAATACGAGTCGCTTGCTATTTTAGTTCGATAAAGCTTCCCTCCGGTCGGACATTCAATAGCACGAGGAACAAGAGCTCGTCATAGTGGAAGCGTCCGAGTTTGCCACCAGCCATCAGGTTGGAGCAATCTTGGCCAATTCCGAGGCTGCTTTCACCAACATGATGCGGGAGTGCCAAGAGTACGGCCAGTTGGATCGGAACGAATACTTAGGAGAGCCCGAACATAACTATGGATGTTTGGTAAACTACCAAGGCGTCTGGATCCGGGCGGTCAAGCTAACTGCGGACTGTGAAAATCAATTCTTTTTGATAGACTTGGGACTCTTCTCCCAGCTTGACAAATCGTGGCCCAAGCGCCGATACCCCCCAGGGCTCACAAGGAAGCTTTCCTGTTCGGAATATCATATAGAAAGTAAGTGGTGATCTTTCATTCAGCTTCTTTAACCTGAAGGTATACTTTATGGAATGATTTTTCGTTCTTATCTGTATTTTTTAGACACTGAATTTCTTACCAATGAAACGATAGCAAGCAGCAATTTGATCGATGCTTTGCGCGGCACGAGGGTTAAAGCAAAGGTGTACTGTGATGAAGAATCTGAACTACTTCGTATGAAAATCATTTCTATAATTAAACGTTAAACGCAGAAATCGTAAAGCATTTTAGTGACATAGATGATTTGATGAAGAATCTGAACTATTTCGTATGAAAATCATTTCAATCATTAAACGATAAACGCAGAAATCGTAAAGCATTTTAATGACATAATTTTCTCTGTTTTAAATTTTTATCGTTTAACTTTAAATTTGATTCATTCACATAGAATTTAATATTTGTTCCAAAATTGATAACAAATTTAATTTTTGCAAGAATCTTCCATCTTTCTTTTTTCAAATCTAATGAACCCCGTGAAGGTTCGTTAGTAAGGATGTTACTGAAATAACTATTAAGAACTTTATAAGTATTACGCGATTATAGAACGGCTTGATTCTTTTTGCAACACTTCAATCATGTAGCAGCAGCGAAAATCAAAGGGAATGAAGTAAGTAATTTAACTTTATTCTTATTTTTGTATAACATTGCTTAGAATTTACAAAAGTTTAATTTGTTTCTTTTAGCTCTGTTAGCACACTTCAGACAATCTTTTGGCGGCTTTCGGTAAGTAGGATTTTTGAATTCTGATTCCCTTGTTTTTTATAAGGAGCGAAAATTTGGAAAAGTAATGAAGAGTGAAAACTCATTCATTACGGTCAGTGTGCTTTTCAAAGCAGTATGTAAATTTTAATCATTGTATAAGCATCGGAAAGCAGCGGGTAATCAAGACAATGAAAATTATTACTTTGTACGGTCAATTCGTAGAGCTTGTAGAGAACATGCATGGTTGCACTCTGCTGCTTCCGAGATTAAGTTTGCAAGTTTGAATTGTCATTGAAGTGCTTAGATAAGTGACTAGCCTGATTCGTTACAAAGGTTATATTTTATGAGCGATTTGTTTTCCTAGTTTCACTTCCATGCGACGCGCATAATATCCGCAGAAAAGTTAAAAAGTTTTGATAATATCAAAAGAAAAGTATTTCATGTACACCATGTTTGCCCGTCTGATTTTTTTTTCTGAAGCCTAATAAACCAGTTTTTGCTTTGTATCAGTGGTGATAAAACTTCCTAAATAAAACTATGATAAATTTTGGTTTCATTTGTCTTAAGGTTTCATCATTTCAATTGTTTGTCTTTGTTTCAGAGTTTTTTAACCGTGATTTGTGAATTAGTTGCTAAGCTGCAGTATTACTCAGCTATAAGATGTAGAATAATTAGTTTATCTGAAATCTAGATCAAGCACAGACTTACTGACTAAAAAGGGTTGTTACAGTAAAAGGATCGAACTAGTTGATGGTTCATATTCGCCTATTCCCTTTTTTAAATCGCCTTCTAAATACAAATACTAACAAAACTTGTTTTTTTTTTCCTGTTTCAGCTTCTGGTTTTTTATTGGTTTGATGTGATATTGGTCTAGTGATCTTACTTTTGCTTATAGGTTTTCATATGGATTTTCTACGTTTTGTTTCTCTGGGCAGTTTATTTTGTCCTACCTTATGATAAGGTATTTCAGTGCTGAAATGTGATGTAAGTATTATACAGTCATATTGTATACTAGTATATCTTAATAAAGGTTAGGAATTTCTATTTTCTAGATTATTTAACTGTATAACGTGGACAAGTGTTTATTTTCCGTCAGTGTGATGCAGTTATGTTTAGGTTCATGGATGAACAAAACAAATATCGCATGGAGCGATGAAAACAAATATCGCGAAAACAAACGGTGAGTGGGATTTGTTTTTTCTATTTTTTTATCAATCTTTGATACGCTGATAAACATTTGACTATGGTTTTGTCGAACATTACTCGTATGATGTTAACATGTATTTAACGCCTGTTCAAGTTGCTATTATAACAATGATGCACTTAATTCGCTTTTATTTCCTGAGACATAGGAAATTTTTCATCATTGTCAACTTATTCGAGACCGCCATCTGGATTTATCCAAAATTATGATCTAGTTTAAAATCCCGATGCTTGATTGGCTTCGAATTGCAATTGTATAGTATCGCCGTACTGAGATGAAACATGAACCTCTTTTTTTTTCGACATTCAGCAGCTTTCATTTCAGGGGGCTCTGTAAATATACCCACTAGTTAGATTCGCAGTATGCAAGTAAATTAGTGCACAAATTACACATTATGCTGCTGAGTTGAAAATTGGCAAGTCGAACGTTATTAGCGCCAATTGTTAGAGCTGATGAAAGTTGCATTGATTTTTTCCAAATTCAGCAGTGCAACGACTTTTTTGTCGTTTTACTTGAACTTAATTTGCTTTTAAATGTTGCCCGAATGCATCTTTGTGATCTTTTTGACCGCCCTTTTGAACACGCTATAATTTTGTAATTTTTGACGATTCTTCCAATCCGTAACCGGCTATGCACTTATGAATCATTCCCCAAATTTTGGTATGCACCTCTGCATCAGTTCGTGTACTTTTTCATATAGGTAGTAGCATACATTTTATTCCGCGCGATTGTTTCTTCTAACTGGCGTTTCACTTTAAGGCACGCCAACACTCCTACAATTGTGCTTAAACCGAGCAAAACAATGAGGCATCACTTAGTTATTTTGCCCATTGGCTTTTCGTTCTCATATATATGCAATGTGTGTATTTATTATTATTCAAAAGAATTGAGCGACAGCTTGCCAGATGTCAAAGAAGTCACCTTTGGTTTCCGCTCAATTTCATCCGCAAAGCCGTGCAAAGCCGGGAAAAGTGCTAGTGGAAAACGGTGTGTGAATTAAGTTTGTGACGGGAAATGGTGCACACATTCATTGTTATGATATAACACAAGCTTATAATGTTAGTTCCGTGCATTCTAATGCGTGTGTGTGCTTTTGTAACTAGATTACAAGATAATTGAGTGGAAAGGAACAGTTCATTTACTATTGCCGCTAGCTACGAAAGTTGATTGTGGTTACTGTGATTGCTTTGTACACGATTTGAAGCTCAAATCTTGGTAACAAGACGCTTGTTTCTAAATGTTGAACAAAAATTTCAACTTGGTTAGTCCTTTGCGATTCCTCGATATAATCTGTTTCACTAAGGCAGCGCTCTGTGAGCTATCGAACAAGACAAACACGACAAACACGACAAAAAAAACGATCAAATCCATGCAATCGTATGGAGGTGCTCTGTCAACCTGCATCGAACATGTCAGACAAACACAACACAGAACAAAACAGTTTGATTTTGTCGTGCAGGGCTGTATCCCACGGAGAAACAGTATATACCTTGTTTATTCTGCTACCTTGCTGCTGGGAGAGTGACAGTTCTTCACGACAAGTCGCAGAGCACCCTTCGAACAATGTCGTGTTTGTCGTGTTTGTTGGACTGTTCACAGAGCGCTGCCTAAGCTTATTTATGTCTTGTTGAATCATGTTATTAAAACCTAATTTTTTCGTTCGTCAAACTATGTGTACTTGAGAAACGAATGGCCAGGATGTCTATCTGCATTGTTCACGCTTCGTTGAAAACAGATGCATTGTCCATTCTGTTTTAAAACAAAAATGACCGTTTGAACATTTTCGTGAGTGTATGGTAAGTTTATGTATTATGAGTATGCGTTACCCGAATGTTTCGAGCAGCTCAACGACAGGCAATCTTAGCTTCAGATGTCACCTAAAAGAATCCCTCGCAAACTCACACCATCATTTAGAATATGTAGACTTCGAATGGATGCTGTTGTAAACGAACTGTTATTGGTTGGACTGAGAAAAACAAGATAGTAGCTAGCATGCAAATAATACCTCACAAAAGGCGCTTTAATCTCTTGTTTGGTCGGAAATTTCGAATTCCGTAACTAAGGTAGCTCTCATTCCGCATTGTAATCGCGTACGAACAAGACGAGTTAGATCACGGGATTGGAAAATGGTAATGTCTTTTTTCACCTCAGAACGTGTTGATTTGTGTGCATACTTAAAGCTAGAGCAAACTACAACTATAACTAACAAGTTAATCCCGGACGGTTTGTTGGGAACCTTTTTATTGCAAAACAGGAAATCCTCACCTCGATAAGCATTCACGATAGCAGCTGTACAGTATTTTGTGAGAAAATATTTCGTCCAAGCTGAGATGATATTTGTAACGCCAATGCTACTTTCCTACGCAATCACCATCCCGTTTTTCATGGTGCAACAAACTGTACTTAAGCTTCGAAAGTATTTTCACTCGAATTTCTGCAACTGCCCGTGAAGTGTAGAAACCTAGCAAACACCAATAATGATCGTCAAATGAAGAAACGGCATTCGGTACGAGATCTGCGAAGTATTATGGCCATCATAGTACGTGGACATATCCGCCAATTGGACCGACGAACGATCCCTTCTATCACATTTCCCATCCGAGGAAGAAGGAAAAGAGTATCAAATGTAATCACCTACCGTAAGATCAGGATTTGTATCCCGTCCGTCGATATACTACGGCGTTGGTGGTCAAATTTGCACCGAGATTTGGAAAATTGTGGCAAAGTGGCTTCTTTGGCCTGCACGAAAAGGGAGGCATCGGAACGATATTGCAACTATTTATAACTCAAGCCTAGACCATTCCATCACATTGGGTTCAGTTTAGTCTATTGAAAGTGTTTACATGTCTTTTATAGATATTATATTTTATTACATACATATATGAATGTATAACAAATTGAAGTTTGACAAATTTGAATGGAGAATACATTTTCGATTTGTATGAAGTGTTTATTTTTCGAAAGTGCATACCAGTGCAAAAACTAATGGCAGAAAGTGAATAGAATGTTAACAGCAATTCGAATCTTTAGAATCCGTCAAATGGGATTCGAATCTTTGGAATCCGTCTAGGGATCGAATCTTCGAATCTTCCGAATCCCGATTCTGCCAACACTAGTTCATCTGTCATTCGGCATTGCAACGCCATTTGGAATCAGGAACTCGAAGATACTAACGCGTGTTGTGTTGCCGAAAATAGTTTTCAATTGTGCCAGATCCCACGTGCTTCATTGATTGAAACAATATAGTGGCTGCAAACATTCGGACCAACGTACCAGGTGTACACCTAACGCCCCTGACGTTGTGAACGTGAAATACATGGAAGCGAGGTAAGATCGTTGATCGATGCGGCTAACCTTACTTGGTTGATACTACAAATGATTTACGTGGAATTCACAGTATCATGAATGCGAAGAGGGCATTGGCGGATGATCCATGTGTGTTTTCTTGAGAACCAATGGACCACTGGCCCTTTCATGAACGAATGTTGTTTAAGTGAAACAAAATTAAAGGTATGCATCGTGGTAATACGAGTCGCTTGCTATTTTAGTTCGATAAAGCTTCCCTCCGGTCGGACATTCAATAGCACGAGGAACAAGAGCTCGTCATAGTGGAAGCGTCCGAGTTTGCCACCAGCCATCAGGTTGGAGCAATCTTGGCCAATTCCGAGGCTGCTTTCACCAACATGATGCGGGAGTGCCAAGAGTACGGCCAGTTGGATCGGAACGAATACTTAGGAGAGCCCGAACATAACTATGGATGTTTGGTAAACTACCAAGGCGTCTGGATCCGGGCGGTCAAGCTAACTGCGGACTGTGAAAATCAATTCTTTTTGATAGACTTGGGACTCTTCTCCCAGCTTGACAAATCGTGGCCCAAGCGCCGATACCCCCCAGGGCTCACAAGGAAGCTTTCCTGTTCGGAATATCATATAGAAAGTAAGTGGTGATCTTTCATTCAGCTTCTTTAACCTGAAGGTATACTTTATGGAATGATTTTTCGTTCTTATCTGTATTTTTTAGACACTGAATTTCTTACCAATGAAACGATAGCAAGCAGCAATTTGATCGATGCTTTGCGCGGCACGAGGGTTAAAGCAAAGGTGTACTGTGATGAAGAATCTGAACTACTTCGTATGAAAATCATTTCTATAATTAAACGTTAAACGCAGAAATCGTAAAGCATTTTAGTGACATAGATGATTTGATGAAGAATCTGAACTATTTCGTATGAAAATCATTTCAATCATTAAACGATAAACGCAGAAATCGTAAAGCATTTTAATGACATAATTTTCTCTGTTTTAAATTTTTATCGTTTAACTTTAAATTTGATTCATTCACATAGAATTTAATATTTGTTCCAAAATTGATAACAAATTTAATTTTTGCAAGAATCTTCCATCTTTCTTTTTTCAAATCTAATGAACCCCGTGAAGGTTCGTTAGTAAGGATGTTACTGAAATAACTATTAAGAACTTTATAAGTATTACGCGATTATAGAACGGCTTGATTCTTTTTGCAACACTTCAATCATGTAGCAGCAGCGAAAATCAAAGGGAATGA
Source organism: Anopheles ziemanni (assembly GCF_943734765.1). Classification (NCBI taxonomy): domain Eukaryota; kingdom Metazoa; phylum Arthropoda; class Insecta; order Diptera; family Culicidae; genus Anopheles; species Anopheles ziemanni. Next base: position 140,752 of record NW_026690076.1, read on the forward strand.
AGTAAGTAATTTAACTTTATTCTTATTTTTGTATAACATTGCTTAGAATTTACAAAAGTTTAATTTGTTTCTTTTAGCTCTGTTAGCACACTTCAGACAATCTTTTGGCGGCTTTCGGTAAGTAGGATTTTTGAATTCTGATTCCCTTGTTTTTTATAAGGAGCGAAAATTTGGAAAAGTAATGAAGAGTGAAAACTCATTCATTACGGTCAGTGTGCTTTTCAAAGCAGTATGTAAATTTTAATCATTGTATAAGCATCGGAAAGCAGCGGGTAATCAAGACAATGAAAATTATTACTTTGTACGGTCAATTCGTAGAGCTTGTAGAGAACATGCATGGTTGCACTCTGCTGCTTCCGAGATTAAGTTTGCAAGTTTGAATTGTCATTGAAGTGCTTAGATAACCCAGGTGACAAAATTGACGGTTATTTTTGAAAAATGCAGTGAAATTGACCTAAATCCCATCGATGCTTGAATGTATGGGTGCGGAATTTCGTATCGCCGTGTACAGACACGGACTGATGAATGTTTTCTTCTTGTACCTGTTTCTAAAATGGCTGTGCATCAGTTTTGAGCTGTCATTTGTGTTTTCATTCCATATCGCGACTTTGTTTCTTTCGGACTTGTTCAACGTTAATAAAAGTTTATCAACTTTATTAAGCGAAATGTCTACGCAGGACAACAGGAAAAGTGGTAAAATATACAGAAGGCGCATTAAACAGCAAGCTGAAGTAGATTTTGATCAACTTGAAGACGAGCAGGACGTTTGCCCAGGGCCGAGCCGGATTGTTATGATGCAGGCTGTCGAAGTTGGTAAGTCAAATGATGTTTTATTAATTTAATTCTGCCGTGTTTCTGCGATTTGATTAGGATTTTGATTTGATTTTGAATTTGATTGATTGAGGAGAAACTATGTATTGTGAAGAATGATCAGTGAGCTCAAAGCTCGATGCATGTGCAATGTTTCGAAACCGTTTTGCATATGGATAAATCGCGTATGTTCCGTGAAGTGTTGACTTTGTGCTTCATGAGCTATTCATATTCGGTTCGTGTAATATATGCGAACGCAGTGGTAATGTGGTAATCAATGCGTTGTGATGGATTGTTATAGTCGAATGTGTATTTACGTCTAGTAGAAATATGCCCACGCTCAAAACCATTAATTTATGTTTTGTTTTACTTTTAGAATCAAGCACCAGAAGCGATGAAGGAATGCACGACTTGGGCACAGAATCGGACTATGGAAATGTTCATGCCGCAGAAGAAGGGGTTGAGCGCGAATATCGGAATGCTCATGACTGCAGCAATCACGAGGACGTGAATGATTGTTTACGAGACTGGGCAGTCGATCACGAGGAATCCCGCGCATCGGTTAATGAAATATTAGCCATCTTTCGCATAAGAACGGATTATGAGCTGCCCAAAGATGCGCGGACATTGATGAAAACCTCCACCAGCATTGGACAAGAAATTGAAGCGGTTGCTGGTGGAGAATATTGGTACAAAGGCATAGAGAAGGTTCTACGCAACTATTACCGGTGAGTGTTTTGATTATCATTATTTTTTGTTGAATTTCGTTGTAATTTGTAACATACCTTTTCTTTGCTGTTTTAGATCAGCGACACCCGAAACGGATCGTATTTCGGTGCAGGTGTCGGTCGACGGACTTCCTTTGCATAAAAGTTCCTCAACACAGGTTTGGCCGATATTAATGAAGATGGAACAAATACCAGAGGCTCCGATTATGATGATAGCTATGTTTTGTGGATCTTCTAAACCGAATGACCTGGAACCCTTCTTAAGGCCGTTTGTTGTTGAAGCGAATGAGCTGAGCCAACGAGGCATTCAGTTTGGAGATAGGAATGTCCACTTCAATATTCGGGCAATCATCGCCGATTCACCAGCTCGGGCGTTTTTAAAAGGTAAGTAAGTCAGCACAACTTAAAGGGTAGTATATAGATGTTTTAATTTGTTTGATTTCCTATACATAGCTGTAACCAGCTTCAACGGACTCCATGGCTGCTTGAAGTGCACGTGTGTTGGACAGTATTCAAAACAACACAGGAAAGTAATTTTTGATTCTGTTGGAGCTAACCCCCGGACAGACTCTGGTTTTAGATCCAGAGAATGTCCAGAGCATCATCAACGCTGGCGATCGCCACTTGAAGATCTCGTAAACTTTGATATTGTTGAAGATGTTGTAGTCGGAGATCGTCTACATTTGATAGATTTGGGTGTAACTCGTAAGATTCTGCGAGGTTTTTTGGACGGGAAATTTAAAAATCTTCCCCGTTGGTCTTTTCAAGCCCAAAAACAAGCTTCTATAGCTTTACGTAAAATGAAGCTCCCGTTTGAGGTGCATCGTAGAATGCGGGGATTCAAAGATTTGAAAGATTGGAAAGGTACGGAATACCGATCTTTTCTTCATTACGCTAGTCTTGTAATCCTGAAAGACTTAGTGAGTGAAACGACTTTTGATCACTTTTTGTTGTATTTTTGTGGTGTTACGATTTTGTCATCTTCTTACCATTACAAATATTGGCCTAAAGCTGGCGAGTTTCTGGAAAAATTTGTGAACGAGTTTGGGTCAATTTATGGCCGTGAACATTTAACGAGCAATGTCCACAACATCCAACATGTGGCTGCGGAAGTTTTTAAGTTTGGACCTCTCGATGATTTTTCATCATATTGTTTTGAAAATCATCTGCAAAAAATTAAGCGTTGGGTGAGATCGGGATTCAGATGTGCAGTACAGGTTGCTGCTCGATCAGAAGAAAAGGCCAACCGGGATGTTGCTGGCAGGAGTAGTGTACAGCGGTATCCCAAATTAACCATAAATCGTGCTGGCATATACGTGAATGCGCACTTTTTACTTCGACCAACATTTAGAGACCAGTGGTTTTTGTCAAAACAAAATGCCGTAATCAAATTCAGGAAAGTGCTACGAAATCCTCCTTACACTATTTTTGGTATACAGTTCCACTTTGCGATAGAAATGTTTAATTTTGAGCTAGACTCGAGACTAGAAGATGACTCTGATTTGCTATTTTCATCTACAAACTTACTTATTTATGAAGTTAATGAGGCAATACCAACAAAGGAAGTACAAATATCAGTAACACACATTAGATGTAAGTTAGTTGCAGTTCATTCACCGTCCCAACCTGGAACAACATTGTTATTTCCTCTTCTACATACTTTACAACCAAACTAACGAATATTAACAATAGACAGTCATGTAACTTTCTCAATATGTAACGTCAATAATAGCATTTATCACGGAAAATAGGAACATTTATTATTGCATTGCACTTGGGTAACACATATTGTCGTTTATAATTATTAAAATATATCTATTGTTTCTTAACTCTACGGTTATGGTTTGCCTTGCATGTACTTTTCCGCTGCCCTGTATAGTTTTTAAAGCTACTCTTAGCATTTTTTAACTTGCATTTTATAAACTTCTCTACATCTATATCATTAACTATAAATTTATCATTTGCACCTACATGTCGAAACAGTTTTAATACATTTATATAGCTGTTGAAAGCAATCTTCTTATGATCTTTTCTACCACCCATCCAGCTACATTCGACTAGAAAGCCTCTGTCGAACAACAAACGCAAAGCGTCGTTCATTCGATTTTTAGCATCACAGCAAACTATTCTTATATTTAAATGTTGACTTATTCTGTTAAAATTTTCTTCTTCACAGAGTTGTCTGTCGAATTCGTCTAATTCTTCTAGAGTCCTAATCGTTGGCAGGACGATCGCAGAACTTTCGTCCCGTGATGTGCAACACCTATGGTCTGCGAGGTAATCCGTTTGAGATCGAAGGTTGCCAAGAGTATTTTCTAGTTTGGTTAATTTTTTTAGCACCGTTTGCTGGAATTCCTTACATCCATGTTGTCCACAGTTTGCGCTCGACGATACTTCGGACGATGTCGCAACGGGTTTAAGCGTCAATTGGACGGGCTGTGTGGATGGTGGACGAACAACGATGAATGATGATGGTGCAGCAGGCTTCAACAACAATGGCTGGGTGTTAGAAGGCGATGAAACTGCAGCGTTTACTTTCCCGAGGATGTTATTTCTGGAGGATGGTTGTAGAGGCTGTGTTTTTTGAAGCGGGACAGGACGTACTAGCCGGAATGATGCTGGTAAACCAAGCTTGGCTATTATGTCCGATGATTGTGTCGACGAGGAAACAGGTCTGATCTGGGGCAACGGGGCAGGACGTACTAGCCGGAATGATGCAGGTAGACCCAAGTTTGCAATTAGATCTGATGCTTGCGTCGCCGAGGAAAGGAATACTGTTGGAGACGGCGATCTGATCATCGGAAGGTACTGAGCAGCCTGTGAAACAGGACCAGGTCTTCTCTTTGGTAGCGACACAGGAAGTACAAGACGAGCAGCACGATTTGGTGCAGGTCCACTGGTGATGTTTGGTGGTGCAGCGATTGCGGTGATGTCGGATTCCAGCTCGTCGGGGAAGATTATTCTGTAAACAAACGTAAGTTAAACGTTAACATCTTATTTTTGTATATGTTTACTTAACTATATTTACCTTTTCGTCTTATTTTTTTCCATACTACGAATTGCGAGAACACGATACACGAAAAGAAAATATTCCAGAGCAACTGTACTAGTCGTTGAATAAAACGGATATGAACCTTCGAATATATATTTTGTTTTGATTTGATGGCTGTCAGTTCCGGAGTTGGGATGGAAGGGTTCAATTTTTAATAGTAAGGATCGGATCAGTGCACCCACGGTGGGTTCATTTTTCACGCACACACTTGCAATTTTGGTTTAATAAGACTGCTATTAATCTTCTATGCAGCCCCTTTCTAAGCCTGGCGAAAATTATCTAAATCGTGTTTTCTGTCACTTGGGAAGTGACTAGCCTGATTCGTTACAAAGGTTATATTTTATGAGCGATTTGTTTTCCTAGTTTCACTTCCATGCGACGCGCATAATATCCGCAGAAAAGTTAAAAAGTTTTGATAATATCAAAAGAAAAGTATTTCATGTACACCATGTTTGCCCGTCTGATTTTTTTTCTGAAGCCTAATTAACCAGTTTTTGCTTTGTATCAGTGGTGATAAAACTTCCTAAATAAAACTATGATAAATTTTGGTTTCATTTGTCTTAAGGTTTCATCATTTCAATTGTTTGTCTTTGTTTCAGAGTTTTTTAACCGTGATTTGTGAATTAGTTGCTAAGCTGCAGTATTACTCAGCTATAAGATGTAGAATAATTAGTTTATCTGAAATCTAGATCAAGCACAGACTTACTGACTAAAAAGGGTTGTTACAGTAAAAGGATCGAACTAGTTGATGGTTCATATCCGCCTATTCCCTTTTTTAAATCGCCTTCTAAATACAAATACTAACAAAACTTCTTTTTTTTCTGTTTCAGCTTCTGGTTTTTTATTGGTTTGATGTGATATTGGTCTAGTGATCTTACTTTTGCGTATAGGTTTTCATATGGATTTTCTACGTTTTGTTTCTCTGGGCAGTTTATTTTGTCCTACCTTATGATAAGGTATTTCAGTGCTGAAATGTGATGTAAGTATTATACAGTCATATTGTATACTAGTATATCTTAATAAAGGTTAGGAATTTCTATTTTCTAGATTATTTAACTGTATAACGTGGACAAGTGTTTATTTTCCGTCAGTGTGATGCAGTTATGTTTAGGTTCATGGATGAACAAAACAAATATCGCATGGAGCGATGAAAACAAATATCGCGAAAACAAACGGTGAGTGAGATTTGTTTTTTCTATTTTTTTATCAATCTTTGATACGCTGATAAACATTTGACTATGGTTTTGTCGAACATTACTCGTATGATGTTAACATGTATTTAACGCCTGTTCAAGTTGCTATTATAACAATGATGCACTTAATTCGCTTTTATTTCCTGAGACATAGGAAATTTTTCATCATTGTCAACTTATTCGAGACCGCCATCTGGATTTATCCAAAATTATGATCTATTTTAAAATCCCGTTGCTTGATTGGCTTCGAATTGCAATTGTATAGTATCGCCGTACTGAGATGAAACATGAACCTCTTTTTTTTCGACATTCAGCAGCTTTCATTTCAGGGGGCTCTGTAAATATACCCACTAGTTAGATTCGCAGTATGCAAGTAAATTAGTGCACAAATTACACATTATGCTGCTGAGTTGAAAATTGGCAAGTCGAACGTTATTAGCGCCAATTGTTAGAGCTGATGAAAGTTGCATTGATTTTTTCCAAATTCAGCAGTGCAACGACTTTTTTGTCGTTTTACTTGAACTTAATTTGCTTTTAAATGTTGCCCGAATGCATCTTTGTGATCTTTTTGACCGCCCTTTTGAACACGCTATAATTTTGTAATTTTTGACGATTCTTCCAATCCGTAACCGGCTATGCACTTACGAATCATTCCCCAAATTTTGGTATGCACCTCTGCATCAGTTCGTGTACTTTTTCATATAGGTAGTAGCATACATTTTATTCCGCGCGATTGTTTCTTCTAACTGGCGTTTCACTTTAAGGCACGCCAACACTCCTACAATTGTGCTTAAACCGAGCAAAACAATGAGGCATCACTTAGTTATTTTGCCCATTGGCTTTTCGTTCTCATATATATGCAATGTGTGTATTTATTATTATTCAAAAGAATTGAGCGACAGCTTGCCAGATGTCAAAGAAGTCACCTTTGGTTTCCGCTCAATTTCATCCGCAAAGCCGTGCAAAGCCGGGAAAAGTGCTAGTGGAAAACGGTGTGTGAATTAAGTTTGTGACGGGAAATGGTGCACACATTCATTGTTATGATATAAAACAAGCTTATAATGTTAGTTCCGTGCATTCTAATGCGTGTGTGTGCTTTTGTAACTAGATTACAAGATAATTGAGTGGAAAGGAACAGTTCATTTACTATTGCCGCTAGCTACGAAAGTTGATTGTGGTTACTGTGATTGCTTTGTACACGATTTGAAGCTCAAATCTTGGTAACAAGACGCTTGTTTCTAAATGTTGAACAAAAATTTCAACTTGGTTAGTCCTTTGCGATTCCTCGATATAATCTGTTTCACTAAGCTTATTTATGTCTTGTTGAATCATGTTATTAAAACCTAATTTTTTCGTTCGTCAAACTATGTGTACTTGAGAAACGAATGGCCAGGATGTCTATCCGCATTGTTCACGCTTCGTTGAAAACAGATGCATTGTCCATTCTGTTTTAAAACAAAAATGACCGTTTGAACATTTTCGTGAGTGTATGGTAAGTTTATGTATTATGAGTATGCGTTACCCGAATGTTTCGAGCAGCTCAACGACAGGCAATCTTAGCTTCAGATGTCACCTAAAAGAATCCCTCGCAAACTCACACCATCATTTAGAATATGTACACTTCGAATGGATGCTGTTGTAAACGAACTGTTATTGGTTGGACTGAGAAAAACAAGATAGTAGCTAGCATGCAAATAATACCTCACAAAAGGCGCTTTAATCTCTTGTTTGGTCGGAAAATATCGAATTCCGTAACTAAGGTAGCTCTCATTCCGCATTGTAATCGCGTACGAACAAGACGAGTTAGATCACGGGATTGGAAAATGGTAATGTCTTTTTTCACCTCAGAACGTGTTGATTTGTGTGCATACTTAAAGCTAGAGCAAACTACAACTATAACTAACAAGTTAATCCCGGACGGTTTGTTGGGAACCTTTTTATTGCAAAACAGGAAATCCTCACCTCGATAAGCATTCACGATAGCAGCTGTACAGTATTTTGTGAGAAAATATTTCGTCCAAGCTGAGATGATATTTGTAACGCCAATGCTACTTTCCTACGCAATCACCATCCCGTTTTTCATGGTGCAACAAACTGTACTTAAGCTTCGAAAGTATTTTCACTCGAATTTCTGCAACTGCCCGTGAAGTGTAGAAACCTAGCAAACACCAATAATGATCGTCAAATGAAGAAACGGCCTTCGGTACGAGATCTGCGAAGTATTATGGCCATCATAGTACGTGGACATATCCGCCAATTGGACCGACGAACGATCCCTTCTATCACATTTCCCATCCGAGGAAGAAGGAAAAGAGTATCAAATGTAATCACCTACCGTAAGATCAGGATTTGTATCCCGTCCGTCGATATACTACGGCGTTGGTGGTCAAATTTGCACCGAGATTTGGAAAATTGTGGCAAAGTGGCTTCTTTGGCCTGCACGAAAAGGGAGGCATCGGAACGATATTGCAACTATTTATAACTCAAGCCTAGACCATTCCATCACATTGGGTTCAGTTTAGTCTATTGAAAGTGTTTACATGTCTTTTATAGATATTATATTTTATTACATACATATATGAATGTATAACAAATTGAAGTTTAACAAATTTGAATGGAGAATACATTTTCGATTTGTATGAAGTGTATATTTTTCGAAAGTGCATACCAGTGCAAAAACTAATGGCAGAAAGTGAATAGAATGTTAACAGCAATTCGAATCTTTAGAATCCGTCAAATGGGATTCGAATCTTTGGAATCCGTCTAGGGATCGAATCTTCGAATCTTCCGAATCCCGATTCTGCCAACACTAGTTCATCTGTCATTCGGCATTGCAACGCCATTTGGAATCAGGAACTCGAAGATACTAACGCGTGTTGTGTTGCCGAAAATAGTTTTCAATTGTGCCAGATCCCACGTGCTTCATTGATTGAAACAATATAGTGGCTGCAAACATTCGGACCAACGTACCAGGTGTACACCTAACGCCCCTGACGTTGTGAACGTGAAATACATGGAAGCGAGGTAAGATCGTTGATCGATGCGGCTAACCTTACTTGGTTGATACTACAAATGATTTACGTGGAATTCACAGTATCATGAATGCGAAGAGGGCATTGGCGGATGATCCATGTGTGTTTTCTTGAGAACCAATGGACAACTGGCCCTTTCATGAACGAATGTTGTTTAAGTGAAACAAAATTAAAGGTATGCATCGTGGTAATACGAGTCGCTTGCTATTTTAGTTCGATAAAGCTTCCCTCCGGTCGGACATTCAATAGCACGAGGAACAAGAGCTCGTCATAGTGGAAGCGTCCGAGTTTGCCACCAGCCATCAGGTTGGAGCAATCTTGGCCAATTCCGAGGCTGCTTTCACCAACATGATGCGGGAGTGCCAAGAGTACGGCCAGTTGGATCGGAACGAATACTTAGGAGAGCCCGAACATAACTATGGATGTTTGGTAAACTACCAAGGCGTCTGGATCCAGGCGGTCAAGCTAACTGCGGACTGTGAAAATCAATTCTTTTTGATAGACTTGGGACTCTTCTCCCAGCTTGACAAATCGTGGCCCAAGCGCCGATATCCCGCAGGGCTCACAAGGAAGCTTTCCTGTTCGGAATATCATATAGAAAGTAAGTGGTGATCTCTCATTCAGATTCTTTAACCTGAAGGTATACTTTATGGAATGATTTTTCGTTCTTATCTGTATTTTTTAGACACTGAATTTCTTACCAATGAAACGATAGCAAGCAGCAATTTGATCGATGCTTTGCGCGGCACGAAGGTTAAAGCAAAGGTGTACTGTGATGAAGAATCTGAACTATTTCGTATGAAAATCATTTCTATAATTAAACGTTAAACGCAGAAATCGTAAAGCATTTTAGTGACATAGATGATTTGATGAAGAATCTGAACTATTTCGTATGAAAATCATTTCAATCATTAAACGATAAACGCAGAAATCGGAAAGCATTTTAATGACATAATTTTCTCTGTTTCAAATTTTTATCGTTTAACTTTAAATTTGATTCATTCGCATAGAATTTAATATTTGTTCCAAAATTGATTACAAATTTAATTTTTGCAAAAATCTTCCATCTTTCTTTTTTCAAATCTAATGAACCCCGTGAAGGTTCTTTAGTAAGGATGTTAAATGAAATAACTATTAAGAACTTCATAAGTATTACGCGATTATAGAACGGCTTGATTCTTTTTGCAACACTTCAATCATGTAGCAGCAGCGAAAATCAAAGGGAATGAAGTAAGTAATTTAACTTTATTCTTATTTTTGTATAACATTGCTTAGAATTTACAAAAGTTTAATTTGTTTCTTTTAGCTCTGTTTGCACACTTCAGACAATCTTTTGGCGGCTTTCGGTAAGTAGGATTTTTGAATTCTGATTCCCTTGTTTTTTATAAGGAGCGAAAATTTGGAAAAGTAATGAAGAGTGAAAACTCATTCATTACGGTCAGTGTGCTTTTCAAAGCAGTATGTAAATTTTAATCATTGTATAAGCATCGGAAAGCAGCGGGTAATCAAGACAATGAAAATTATTACTTTGTACGGTCAATTCGTAGAGCTTGTAGAGAACATGCATGGTTGCACTCTGCTGCTTCCGAGATTAAGTTTGCAAGTTTGAATTGTCATTGAAGTGCTTAGATAAGTGACTAGCCTGATTCGTTACAAAGGTCATATTTTATGCGCGATTTGTTTTCCTAGTTTCACTTCCATGCGACGCGCATAATATCCGCAGAAAAGTTAAAAAGTTTTGATAATATCAAAAGAAAAGTATTTCATGTACACCATGTTTGCCCGTCTGATTTTTTTTTTCTGAAGCCTAATAAACCAGTTTTTGCTTTGTATCAGTGGTGATAAAACTTCCTAAATAAAACTATGATAAATTTTGGTTTCATTTGTCTTAAGGTTTCATCATTTCAATTGTTTGTCTTTGTTTCAGAGTTTTTTAACCGTGATTTGTGAATTAGTTGCTAAGCTGCAGTATTACTCAGCTATAAGATGTAGAATAATTAGTTTATCTGAAATCTAGATCAAGCACAGACTTACTGACTAAAAAGGGTTGTTACAGTAAAAGGATCGAACTAGTTGATGGTTCATATCCGCCTATTCCCTTTTTTAAATCGCCTTTTAAATACATGTACAAACAAAACTTGTTTTTTTCTGTTTCAGCTTCTGGTTTTTTATTGGTTTGATGTGATATTGGTCTAGTGATCTTACTTTTGCGTATAGGTTTTCATATGGATTTTCTACGTTTTGTTTCTCTGGGCAGTTTATTTTGTCCTACCTTATGATAAGGTATTTCAGTGCTGAAATGTGATGTAAGTATTATACAGTCATATTGTATACTAGTATATCTTAATAAAGGTTAGGAATTTCTATTTTCTAGATTATTTAACTGTATAACGTGGACAAGTGTTTATTTTCCGTCAGTGTGATGCAGTTATGTTTAGGTTCATGGATGAACAAAACAAATATCGCATGGAGCAATGAAAACAAATATCGCGAAAACAAACGGTGAGTGAGATTTGTTTTTTCTATTTTTTTTATCAATCTTTGATACGCTGATAAACATTTGACTATGGTTTTGTCGAACATTACTCGTATGATGTTAACATGTATTTAACGCCTGTTCAAGTTGCTATTATAACAATGATGCACTTAATTCGCTTTTATTTCCTGAGACATAGGAAATTTTTCATCATTGTCAACTTATTCGAGACCGCCATCTGGATTTATCCAAAATTATGATCTATTTTAAAATCTTGTTGCTTGATTGGCTTCGAATTGCAATTGTATAGTATCGCCGTACTGAGATGAAACATGAACCTCTTTTTTTTCGACATTCAGCAGCTTTCATTTCAGGGGGCTCTGTAAATATACCCACTAGTTAGATTCGCAGTATGCAAGTAAATTAGTGCACAAATTACACATTATGCTGCTGAGTTGAAAATTGGCAAGTCGAACGTTATTAGCGCCAATTGTTAGAGCTGATGAAAGTTGCATTGATTTTTTCCAAATTCAGCAGTGCAACGACTTTTTTGTCGTTTTACTTGAACTTAATTTGCTTTTAAATGTTGCCCGAATGCATCTTTGTGATCTTTTTGACCGCCCTTTTGAACACGCTATAATTTTGTAATTTTTGACGATTCTTCCAATCCGTAACCGGCTATGCACTTACGAATCATTCCCCAAATTTTGGTATGCACCTCTGCATCAGTTCGTGTACTTTTTCATATAGGTAGTAGCATACATTTTATTCCGCGCGATTGTTTCTTCTAACTGGCGTTTCACTTTAAGGCACGCCAACACTCCTACAATTGTGCTTAAACCGAGCAAAACAATGAGGCATCACTTAGTTATTTTGCCCATTGGCTTTTCGTTCTCATATATATGCAATGTGTGTATTTATTATTATTCAAAAGAATTGAGCGACAGCTTGCCAGATGTCAAAGAAGTCACCTTTGGTTTCCGCTCAATTTCATCCGCAAAGCCGTGCAAAGCCGGGAAAAGTGCTAGTGGAAAACGGTGTGTGAATTAAGTTTGTGACGGGAAATGGTGCACACATTCATTGTTATGATATAAAACAAGCTTATAATGTTAGTTCCGTGCATTCTAATGCGTGTGTGTGCTTTTGTAACTAGATTACAAGATAATTGAGTGGAAAGGAACAGTTCATTTACTATTGCCGCTAGCTACGAAAGTTGATTGTGGTTACTGTGATTGCTTTGTACACGATTTGAAGCTCAAATCTTGGTAACAAGACGCTTGTTTCTAAATGTTGAACAAAAATTTCAACTTGGTTAGTCCTTTGCGATTCCTCGATATAATCTGTTTCACTAAGCTTATTTATGTCTTGTTGAATCATGTTATTAAAACCTAATTTTTTCGTTCGTCAAACTATGTGTACTTGAGAAACGAATGGCCAGGATGTCTATCCGCATTGTTCACGCTTCGTTGAAAACAGATGCATTGTCCATTCTGTTTTAAAACAAAAATGACCGTTTGAACATTTTCGTGAGTGTATGGTAAGTTTATGTATTATGAGTATGCGTTACCCGAATGTTTCGAGCAGCTCAACGACAGGCAATCTTAGCTTCAGATGTCACCTAAAAGAATCCCTCGCAAACTCACACCATCATTTAGAATATGTACACTTCGAATGGATGCTGTTGTAAACGAACTGTTATTGGTTGGACTGAGAAAAACAAGATAGTAGCTAGCATGCAAATAATACCTCACAAAAGGCGCTTTAATCTCTTGTTTGGTCGGAAAATACCGAATTCCGTAACTAAGGTAGCTCTCATTCCGCATTGTAATCGCGTACGAACAAGACGAGTTAGATCACGGGATTGGAAAATGGTAATGTCTTTTTTCACCTCAGAACGTGTTGATTTGTGTGCATACTTAAAGCTAGAGCAAACTACAACTATAACTAACAAGTTAATCCCGGACGGTTGGTTGGGAACCTTTTTATTGCAAAACAGGAAATCCTCACCTCGATAAGCATTCACGATAGCAGCTGTACAGTATTTTGTGAGAAAATATTTCGTCCAAGCTGAGATGATATTTGTAACGCCAATGCTACTTTCCTACGCAATCACCATCCCGTTTTTCATGGTGCAACAAACTGTACTTAAGCTTCGAAAGTATTTTCACTCGAATTTCTGCAACTGCCCGTGAAGTGTAGAAACCTAGCAAACACCAATAATGATCGTCAAATGAAGAAACGGCCTTCGGTACGAGATCTGCGAAGTATTATGGCCATAATATTGGGATACTGAGTCGAACTAATCGAACTTGTTTGTCTGGTACATTCTTAAATCATACAGCACAGCGTCAAGCTTGTTCCATTCATCGATGCGCGGGTTGGCGACTCTGTTTGCTAGGTCGTACATGTAGATATGACCAGTTTCGGCACCAACCATGACATGTCTGCTGCATGGTGTCCAGAAGACGCGGTTAAGTGCCGGCTGCCCGTCTACTACAACCGACTCTACCGGGACATCTGTGTTTTGATTGAGATTCCACACGTTCAGACGCCCATTACCGTCAACGCTGGAAAATAGTGCCGGGTTGATACATTACATTGATACGGGAATAAATTCTTTTTTATTTTTCTCCGTTTTAACACTTGGATAACTGACGCTTTTTACCTAAAAGTAGCTGTTGTCACCGAGGTTAGCCGCGAGTACGTTCACGAGCATAGCAACTAGCCATGGCAACGAGCAATTACACGAGCATTCCAAAGAAGAATGAGGCCGATATTAATCGGTTACGAACGAACAATCGAAATGGTAACGACGTATCGAACAAATAAAACAAATGTTCTATTTACACGAGAACTACCGCGGTTTTTACGCTTCAAACTTAAGCGCAAATTATAAAAAAAAAAATTTATTTTTGAATACATAAAAATGAACATTTCATTGGTTGTGTGCAAGTTATGCATTAACATTTGGTACAATTGTTCAGCCTTAGAAATAAATTTGATTGAAAAAGTACCTGACCAGTCAAAATGACTGGTCCGGTTGTTGAAGCTACTCAACGTGAGTTGCGAGTGCAAAGATTTTAGAATTAAACCGAATTTTAACACGTCTTACTTTTGACAATGGAGTTAAAAAAAACCAGTCTTTATTCTAATGATTCTTGTTCGCAACTGCCTCATCAGTCCTTATCGCTTATCGCGATCTCCTCGGATCAATCTCTCGGGCGCTAGCTATCCCTTTTTGTCCGTTATCCCCCTCCTTTCCCCGCTCCGTATGTTTTGCCCGCCTCACATTGCCCGCTACTGGGTTCCGAACTACAATTCAGACCGGCGGCCCGTTGCTGTTGGGATGACTTCCAGGATTGTAGCATTTTTGGGTTGTCGTCTAGTGCGATCGGTGGTTTGGACCCTGTGGTTTGGACTGAGCTCCTTAGTAAAAAGTGATTTGGGGTAAGAAGAAAATCAGAATCGTTATCAAGAGGGACATCTGTCAGCGGCCTTGAATTTACGATGAATTCGACTTCACTTAATTGCGATCTAAGGATTTCATCAGTGGACTGGCGGGGGGGAGCGATGGCTGATAGTGTCTTTTTTACCGATTGTACTAATCTTTCCCACGAGCCACCAAAATGAGGAGCAGCTGGTGGGTTGAAGGTCTATGTAGTGTTAGGTTGCACGAACTCGGTCATCAGCTGCGATTGGTCTAGTGACTCTAATGCTTCTCGCAGTTCTCGCGCAGCGCCGACGAAATTCGTGCCCCGATCGCTTATAAATTCCACCGGCTGACCTCTCTTCGTTATAAAGTTCCGAATGGCGAGCATACAGGAGTCGGTGTTCAACGAATGGGCGACTTCAACGTGTATCGCTCTAGTCGTTAGGCACGACAGCAACACTCCCCAACGTTTTTTTGAGTGCCGGCCGACGGTCACTAGCATGGGACCGAAATAATCAATTCCGGTATGTGTGACGGTTCTTTGGTATGCCGCCAGCCGGGCTTGCGGTAGATCTCCCATCGAAGGTGTGGCGCGGCGCATTTTACAGAGTTGGCAATTTCTACGGACTCGTTCATATGTACCTTTCAAGCGAGGGATGTAGTACTTCTGTCGGATTTCGTTGAGCGCGGTCTGATGATTCATGTGGCCATATTTTCTGTGGTATGAAGCAAGGATTAGTTCAGTCGCGTAGTGTTGTCGAGGTAGAATAACGGGACGCTTGGCAGACTCTTCCACCCATTCGCAGTTTGTGATACGGCTTTTCATGCGTATGGTGCCTTGTTCATCTAAATACGGAGAGAGCTTGTATAATGGACTTGATTTCGGGAGTGAAGTTTCCCAAGAAGGCCCAACGTCGGTGCCCTTCAATACACAGAGCTTCTCCGGGTACGCATCTTGTTGAATTTTTAGGTATATCGTCCGTTCGGCACTCTCCAGCTCCGCCTGCGTTAGGGGGCCACTCACTTTCATATTCTGCGCTGCCGTTTTCTTCAAGTTTTCAATGTATCTGTGCACGTAGGCAACTGCCCTTAATAGTCTCCATCAATTGGAGAATCTTTCAACTCTTACGGGCTCTTACGGGTGTAGCAAGTGGAGACGGGCTTCTTCTAACGTTTCACAGGGACTATCGCACTCGGTAGGCCAGTCGGTTTGACTACTCCAAAGGAATCTTGGCCCTTGTAACCAGCGGCTGGACATATCTAGTACAGGTATTTGATGCCATATGGTTGCTTCATCTGCCACGTTGTCCTTCGTTGATATCCAGTTCCAATCGCTGATTTCGGAGACGTCTAAGATGTTACTTACTCGGAATGCCACAAACTGGCTATATCGACAATGATCAGATTGAATCCAGCTCATAACATTCCTAGAATCTGTCCAGAAGAACTGCTTCTCTATCATTAGGCGGTGAGATTCCTTTATGGTTCCGGCAAGACGAGCCCCTATTACAGCTGCTTGAAGCTCCAATCTAGCAATGAACATAAATTTCAGGGGGGCCACCTTCGTTTTCGAGTCGACTAACGCTCATTCGATAACGCCCATTTCCTCGAAACGAAGGTAAGCTACGGCTGCGGCACCGCTCTCACTCGCATCACAAAACACGTGTGGCTGTATCCGGTCCGAACTTCCACCACTTGTCCTTGTTCGATAGCAACGCGCGATACTGACGCTGCTTACTTTGTGCAGAACCGATAACCACTGGAGCCATCTGTGGGATATTTTTTCCGGGATTTGTTCATCCCAGCCGCACTTTGCTCGCCAAGCTTCTTGTACTATTATCTTCAAAAGCATAAGTATATTGCCCAGGAGGCCCATTGGGTCGTAAATTGTCATTAAGACACTTAGCATTTCCTTCTTAGTTGGTAGCCGATCTCCTCGCTTTAGCTTCTCATCGTGCTTCGTTCCAACCTTGAAAGTAAAACAGTCTAAAGTGGTGTCCCACCACATGCCAAGCACTTTTTCAAGTGAGGGTTCGGTTCTGATGGCCAGACTTCGTGGCGTATCCGTGTTTCCTTGCATCTGCTCCATTAGAACAGCTGAATTCGACTGCCAGTTTCTTATTTCAAACCCCCCTTGAGCGTGAATATGGCGGACGTTACACGCTACCTGAATGACTTCTTCGGCTGTCTACGCTGGCAAGTAAGTCATCTACGTAATGTTCAAACTAGATACAACTCGCTGCCTTGGGGAATTGATGTTGAAAACGGTCTGTGGTAGACGTGGAAAACGATGGGAGAAGGCCGCCGAGAGTGAGGAGTGAGCTGCTACTGCTGGATCAGTCAGGAAAATAAACTTAGACTCGTCTGTTCGTTTATACGCGACAAACGTCCTCCGAGTCTAACTCCGACTCTGACTCTTCAGTGCTCTACTTCTCGACTGCACTGTCATTTGTCGTATCTCTTTATTTTATACTCATTATTACTACGTTGGTACAATGGGGTTAGTTGACATCATTTCGTCTTCTGATTGGTTAGTTCTGTTGTTCCTTATTTACGTAACGTTGGTGAAAGTTTAACTTCCTACTTTGTGTTCCTGCCCTCTGAATTTTAATAAATGGTTTTCCTATCTTGTCTGAAGAATGTATCTTTCTTGTCGCATCGTTATGCGCTCGATTTCGCTTGGCGGTTCTTCCGCTTTGTGTTTATGTTATTCAAAGTTCTTCCGCTTGAAGCGTTCGCGGTGGTCACGCTGTTTGTTATTGTTTTCGCGTGGCTGTGCCTTTACGCGTCGCGATGCGCTTGCGAGTTGCGCTGTTTTGGTTTCGATGCATTGGCCAAAATCTGCTTGCGTTTCGTCTTCGAATATATAGGTCAGTTGGTTCGAGTATGGTTGAATTGACATTGTGATACAAAGTATGTTCGGTTTGAATCGTTCCGGTTCTTCTTGTGACATTGTCATCATTTTAAGGCTGTATAGCATAAGCATGCTACAGGTCTGCGTTTATGTTTTTCACGTAGTGAGCCGTACTTGGCGAACACGCCGCCCAAATGACATAACTTGTAGCAAATATTGTTGCGGCTTTCCGTCCTTTTTCCAGTTAGGCTCCCAGAAAAACATCTGGCTGCGTTGATCAGCTTTTCTCATGGCTATTTGGAAAAACATTTCCCGTATTTCTCCTGTTAGTGCCACCCGGCCCTCTCGAAACTTATGCAGAACCATTAGGAGGCTCACCAATTGGTCGGGCCCAGTTAGGAGTGCCGAATTCAGGCTTGTGTTATTCACCTTTGCGGCGGCGTCGAACACGACTCTTAACTTTCCGGGCTTGTTCGGGTTTACTACTGGAAAGATTGGCAAGTACCAATCATTTGGTGAGGTTTCCTCACATTCTTCGGGGGACATCTTCGAATATAACCCTTTTTCTCGTACTCACATATCTTCAACGTCATAGCCTCGGCTAACTCCTTGTCTCCTGCTAGTCTTTTCATCAGGCAAGCGTGTCGTTTAAGGGCCATGGTTTTGCTGCAAGGCAATTTGACTGATTCATATCGCCACAGTAAGGGGGCTTCGTATCGTCGCTCTTTCAATTGTACCCCCGCATTAAGGATTTCTAAAGCGCGTTCTTCTTCCTTCGACAACAGGTATTTACCATTGGCTTGGATGCCCAGTGAATCTAATGTGAAGAAATCGCGTAGGGCCTTATCGAGTTTGCCCTCGTCCCAATAATGGCATACATGTACGCCATGGAATACATTGCCGAGGTTGGCCGAGGTTGTTTCACCCGATCCATATACACCCACCCGAGGCGTGTTTTGGAAACCACGGGGCCTCCATCGGATGGTTACTTACTACGCAATGGGTGTCCAAGGTGCCAGCTGTCCATTCCTATTAGTATGCTTGGTCGTCCGGAGTAAGCGTCTAGTGGCACGTTGCTCAGATGGACTCCACCAACTTTTCTGGGTTAACCGTTTGACACGGAAGCTGCAAAGTACGCATTGAGTGTACCTTCTCCAAATTGTACACTTGACTGCCCTGTCTAGAGCCTGAAATCCCTAGGGAAAGCTGTACTGAGTCTTTTTCATCCCTGGTATGGTTTCTCGTCCAGGACACACAAAGAGGAGGTGGGATACCCTTTATTCCCAACTGGCTGAGAAGCTGGTGGTCGATGAACGTTCCCGTCGCACCATCGTCAAAGAAGGCGATAGTTAACGCACTGCTGCTGGTGTTTGAATTTTAAAAAAACTTAAACTTTATTTCCTACAACATAATGTGCGGGTTAATACCCAACTATCGGTTTCGGATGCTGGATACCAACTGATGATCGGTTCGCGATCTGGATCGTTGGTTCACGGTCTTCTGATGCTAAGTGGTCCGCGTCGCTGCGGGAATCTGCAATCTCAGCATAATGCGGGCGGTCCGCGTTGCTATGGGAAGCTGCAACTCAGCATAATGTTGTGGTCCGGGTGCCGCGTCGCGATGATCGAATGTTGATTCACAATAGGGGTTATCATGAAATCGTCGTTTCGTTTTAGCGGTCGCTAAAGGTGCTCATTTGTTCATTTCAGTCGCTAAGGGTGCTCATTTGTTCATTAGATGCGCATGCGCAGTCGAAACTCCGCTTCAATAAGCGACCGCTAACTCGATCGCTTCGTTTGGTCGCTTCGCTCAATCAATTGTATGGAAAATGTGTCGAGCAGTTGAGTTAGCGGTCGCTAAAGCTATCGGCAATGCTAAAATTGCAAATTTAGCGGTCGTTTCGCTAGCGGAAGCTCAAGACATGCCGCTAAATGTGAAAATGCTCATTTTCGTCAAATCTCTCGTTACAAATCTCATCGTAAGGTGCATTTTTCACGGAATTGCTATTTAAAGTTCGTGGCTTTGGCAATCAAGTGCCATTCCGAGCCCATCGTTTTATTTGTCCATTAAACATTTTTTCGGTGGCTTAATTTGTTTCTTGTCGAGAATCCGTCTCCGTCTTATCTGGCTTCTTCCAAATTTACTGTTGACTTACGCTGCCCCGTTTTCACTTACTGCCACGAAGTATGAGTAAAACAGGGACATGCTCCTTTTTTAATCTTGGTGTCACTTTTTTTTTTTATGTGGCACGACATCCCCTAGTAGGACAAGGCCTCTCTCCGAAGAGAGTTTGTGTGACCGAAAGACGGTATATTATAGATCGGTGGTCAGCCGTTCGTAATACCGGAGGGTGCCAGACTCGAGATTCGATCCCACACCTGTGGTGTGGTGTTTCCTCGCGCTACCGCTGCGCCATGGGCACCCCCATTGGTGTCACTTTACGCCGCCTTAACTCTGACGCCCTTTACCCAGAAAGAGTCTTCCGTGATTATTCTTTCCCATTAAAGTCCATTGCGCCAACATGCACTACTTTAGTATCTTCGGTACTAGAGGAGATGATTTTGGCACCCTTCATCGGAACTGTACCTCCGAGCCGTCAAACATCGAGGTAGCAATTCCATGCTAACCCAGTGAAGTCGACAGGCATCCAAAAAAATACCATGCAGGCCTTATAAATTTGTCTCTTGGGCCAGTTTTGCTGTAGCATCTGTAGCAGCTCCATTGACCCTAACTGAGTCCTAACGTGGTTCCCTATCGTGGATTCCATGAATAATGGTAACGCCTTCAACGCCTTCAACGCCTCTAGTGGAACTGCGATTGCGTCGACCTTGCTGTCCATGAGGACTCCGGCGCAAATCCAACGGCTTCTACCAGGTCGGTGTACTATTAAGTAGCCGTCATCTAGTTCACTGTTAGATTAACCTGCTGGTCAAGGAGGACGCCATCTGTTAAGGCTTGACTCATCTCCAAAGAAGTTACAGCAGTCAAGCGCATGGCAAAATGGAGTACCGATGTAGGACACGAAGGTAATAAAGGATGCTGCAGCCTGTTTGCTGAAGAGTGGGCTCGCCTGGTTGCTAATGGCGCATCTTTTTTCCGGGCAAGTCTGAAGGACCTACGGCTTACGATTTTGCACTAATTACATTGCATCGTCAGGAGTACATTTCACCAACAATAACAGTACTATGGCCCTGTTTTTTTCACTATTAGTCGTCGAAGCTGGGGGATATGCACCATATTTTGGGAGTTTAGTTCGTAAAATTCTGCTAGTTTATAAAAAAAAACGTCGTATGTAAACTCGGAAAAGGCTGTTTTGGACTTCGTGTTTCACAGACCAACGATACATGCATGCCATACTTTGCGTTATTTTCCTTCAATAAGGTGTTTCTTTCTGCGAACTTAACTTAGTGTACAGTTCTCTCAATGGAACAGTACCAATTAACATTCATCATGCCCAGAATTGCGATCAAAATAAAAGCAAAAAATCATCCAGATAGAGGAAGAAGTTTTGCCACCAAACACACCAACTATCATCACCACCAACATCACTGCACTGTTAATATTTCTGATGCACCTCACCACACAATTTTCATAAGCATTCGAGTCAACAAAAACGTCCAGGTTTATGCACTAGCACAGAACTAAGGCCACAAACAAATCGGTATTTATTTTGACTCGAAATGACGCGCTCCAAACCCAAGTGATTTTAAACATTGAATATATGACAACAAAAATCGCCTACTACGTGTCGCTTTGCTTCGAGCGACCGCTTCGCACAAAGCGTCTGCTCGACAGAAAACAGCCTCATTATACCAATTCGAGCAGCGACAGCTAAATTTTAGCGGTCGCTTATTTTAGCGGCTTTAAAAACGACGATTTCATGATCGCCCCAAATGTATGCTCTGGCGATGTCCACAATGTATGCGATGGCGTTGTCCACAATGTATACGCTTGCGTTGTCTTGACTCCTCCCTTCTTAAATGACTTTGTCCTCAAAGTCTTGTTGCTGCGTGGAATGATGTTGGTCTGCTTACGAATGTTTCTCCGCGTTGCGGTTCTTGGTTTATGTTTACTTTTGCCATTCTCTTTCTATTGAAAAATAAGCAGATTACGGTTGCGCATATGAATAGTAACATGAAAGTTCCTCCGAATGCATGAATTTTCCATTTGATGGAATTGTTCTGTAGATTTATACTTTGTAGCGTTTCTCGATGTTGCAACGTAAGATTGTTTAGATATTCTATCGGTGGTCTGTCTTCAATTTCGCTTATGTTGACTTTTATTCCCGCTGTCGAGTGGTATGGTTTACCGGGAATGATGGCTTCGTTGTTTGAATAAATTTCTCCGTTGATGATTATGTTGCAATTTTCAAATTGTATCAAGTATGACCCGTTCAATACTTGGTTTGCATTACTGCAATTTGATGATATTTCTGCGATGGCATCATTAATGAGAATATTGGCGTCATTAATGCGTTTCACCAATCCTTTCGAGTAAATTTTTTCGTATTGACATTCAGCGTCTTCTCGTTTCACGAGTTTTTCTATGCATTTGGTGGGTTGTTGCAGATTTACTTGTTGGCATATGTAGAAATCTTCCTGCTCTTGGCATCTTTCCGTAATTTCGAATACATGCGTTCGATTTCGTATTATGAAATTTTGTTTTACGATAATCCGTCTCTCGTGCTGGATTATGGAGTCAATGTATTCGTATTCGTACATTTGTGTGGTTACTTTGGGGAACTTTAGTATGTAGATAATATGCGTTTGATTTACAGCAACTTGCGCAGTTGATTGCCCTAGCAATTCCTCTGGAGTACGGTAAGTAATGTTGTTACTCTCTAGGAATTGGGCTATGGAGTTTAGATCATCTAGGGATAGTAGCTTGCTGCTTGGAATCCCGTGTTTCGCGAGTATGATGGCATCTTCAATTACTTCTAATTTTTCTTGTAGCATGTTCATGTTTGATAACAGGATTAGTTGACAAATCTCTGTCTGGTGCGTTTCGTATCGTTGATTTTCAATGTTGATAACCGTGTTAGCGACTTCTGTTATTTGTTGGATTCGTTCATTCAAACCTTGGTTGATAACTACTTGTTTGTTGTTTTCAGCAATTAGGGAGTTTATCGTTGAGTTAATAATGTGTAGGTCGTCGGCGTCTGGATTTCCTGCGATCCATTTCCAAACTTTTCCGATCGTGTCCCATCGTTTTTCTCTGTTTGTAAACGGTCTAATCTTTCTAAAGGTTTCCTGTAGCGTTCTAGCTTTTATATTAATCAAACTTTCAATTGATGCCGTATAGATTCCATTTGGAATTTCTTCTAACGTTCTCTCTACTGCTTCTTCTATGTTTGCTAAATCGATTGGATGTATCGTCCTTACATATCCGATTTGAACTTTAGCTTTACCTATTGGTATTATAGCTAAGGGATTATTACTTAGATCATATATGCTTATATCTGCTACTATAAGCTTGATCAACAGGGTTGTAATCACTCTGTAACGATAGTTAAAAGAATTTTAAAGAGTGTATTAATATTTTTAAAAAGTTTTTATGCATTCACCTTCCCGGATGTCGCAAAATATGAATCGGACAGAGATAAACGATAGAAGATCAGTAATGAAAGATTGTGCTAGCAATACCCACATTTTTCGCTCCCAGATTATGACTGTGCGTTGGCGATCCCGTTCTGGCACACTTGAACAGATAGCGTGCTGGTCTCCTTCAGCAGCTCCCCCAGGAGAGCGCTGTGTGACATTCAGAGATCGCATGTTGTGTTCTCTCACAGCAGTGCAGTAGAACGAGAGTACTTCTTCAGTACTCATAGCAAACGTTAAAACAGAATGCAGTCCTACTCTTACTCCTTGATAATTGGTACTCGGACATCGCGATCCTGTTCACAGCAAAGCAAAACGAGTTGCGTCAGATCCTGCAGTAACAAGCAGTGTATTTCTACTCCTTCCTTAAGTTTGATAATGAATTATAACACTCCGACTCAACTAACTTAATGACAATTTTCATATAAAAGAATCATTCCTGTTTTCTCTGTTCATGTAATACGTAAAAGTATAAAATAAATAAAATGAAAAAATAAATTTTCAAAACAAAAGTTTTTCCCTAAACGTACTAAAAAATAAAAAATAATATATGTTAAATGACATATGCATTTATGTATCAGTTTTTCGTTTTTGTCGTTATTCGCATAGCATCGTAGATGGCGATCGAACTGAGAGCAATCTCGATGTAATGCGAATAACGATAAAGACGAAAAATTGATACATAAATGCATATGTCATTTAACATATATTATTTTTTATTTTTTAGTACGTTTAGGCAAAAACTTTTGTTTTGAAAATTTATTTTTTCATTTTATTTATTTCCTTATTTCCTTAGATTCATTTTATGAATTTTTCGATTATTTGAATCGATTATATACGTTGGATGATTTTCCATAACTTTTATTATATTGAAACGACTTTCGCGTTTATTATTTGTTTTCTTCCTTTCATATACATATTCGTTTTCTTCATAGTCTTTAAATTTTTCATCTTTGATTTTTTCATCATTCGTTTTGAATATTTCGAGTATTCTTTCATTTGTAGCTTCTCTTATTCTTGCTCTTTCTTGTGGATCATCTGATCGTTCTCCTACGTACACATTTCTTGGTGTGTCCTTTATGAATGAGTGAATGCTATGATTATATTTATAAACGGCTTGTTGCACTAATGTTATAATACTCATTTCTGGATTGAGTTTTTTCGTACATCTCGCTATTTCTCTGATAGTCGAATGGCATCTCTCTACTTGACCATTCGTTTCTGAACGATTAACTGGAGTTTTGAAGATTTTGACTCCAAGATTTAGTATTGATTGTTCGATTACATTCGATACAAAAGTACATTCGTTGTCTATAACAATTTGGGCTGGCAAGTCCCAGTCATATAAAAGTTGTAGTAATACTTCCTTTATGTCAGCGATTGATTTCGATTTTATCGGTCGTATTTTAACGTACTTTGAAAATTTATCAATTGATGTGATAAATAAAAAGTTTGCGTTGTATGCAAATATATCAATATGAATTATCTCTCCTGGATATGTCGGTATTGGTGTTTTTACTGGTATAAATACTTGTGGTTTTCTATCGTATTTTTCGGTTTTGCATATCTCACAATTTTTAACAATATTTTGAATACTTTTTCTCATTCCGGGGAAGTAGAATTTTTTTATGAATTGCAATGAATTTTCCTTAGCATTTCTGTGTGCAAAATTATGGATATTTTTAATCTCTTCGATTTGTTTTTCTACGTCGCAAAGATCTTCGACTTGAATTTGAGAAAATCTAGCTTTAACTGTTTTTGGATTGTAAAGATTTTTATAAACTTCTTGGATAATTCCCATTGTTTGTTCATCTGTATGAATTCCATTAATTACGTTTGGATTAATAACTTTTTTGAATTTATCTTTGATAAAATCAGTAGTAAAATTTGGTTCAATAAAAATATGCCTTTTAAATTTCGGGAAAGGGCTTATTAGTTCGGAAGAGGAATTAGTTCCGATTTTAAATATTAGTTGGTTGCGGAATACATTAATAGGTGCTTCTGTTGAAGGGATATATGAATTATCGTCTTCATCAGCTGAGTGCGGGGTTGGTGTTAGTGAGTTAATTTGTATTCTGGAAAGGGCGTCGGCTACGACGTTCGATCTTCCTGGTTTGTAGCATAACTGGTAATCATGTTCCTCTATGAATGATTTCCATCTTTTCAGCTTTGCGTTGTTGTTCTGCGGTGATAAAGCAAATGTTAATGGTTGATGATCAGTATGGATATTAATTTTCGCTCCGTATATGAAATTTCTCAGTGTATGTAGTGCCCACACGATGGCAAGCATCTCCTTTTCGTTTGTTGCATAATTTTCCTCAGTTTGGGAAAGAGTTCGGGAAATGAAGGTTATTGGTCTATCTCCGTCGTGGCATTTTTGTGAAAGCACAGCTCCTAGTGCTTTATCTGATGCATCTGTTGTCAGTTCAAATGGCTTCTGGAAATCTGGAAAAACTAAAACATCATTAGAAGATATTATGTCTTTCAAAGTTTGGAATGCGTTCTTTGCATTTTGATCAAATTTAATTGGAACATTTTTTGATTCGTTTTTTGAAATTTGGCGATGGCCATCCTCCCCTCTTAGGAGTTTTGTGATGGGTTTTGCCAAGTGTGCATAGTTTTTGATAAACCTGCGGTAATAACCTGACAGTCCTAAGAATCTTCTAAGTTCTTTGAGGTTCTGTGGTTCTGGGAATTTTTTTATGGCTTCAACTTTCTTTATGTTTGGTTTAAGTCCTTCACTTGAGACAATGAATCCGAGGAATTCTACTTCTGTTTTTAAGAATTCGGATTTGTCTGGCTGTATTTTGAAATTTGCGGCTCGCAATGTGTCTAACACAATTTTCAAGTTTTGCAGATGTTCTTCAACTGTTTCGCTAAAAATGATAATGTCATCGATGTAAACGTGACATATTTTTCCGATATGTTCTCTTAATGTGTCGTCCATGACGCGTTGGAATATGGAGGGTGCATTTTTTAATCCAAAGGGCATGCGTACGAATTCATATTTCCCGTTGTTTATCGAAAATGCAGTTTTTTCGATGTCGTTCTCCGACATGGGTATTTGATAAAATCCTGATGCTAGATCAAGGGTAGTGAAAAATTTATTTGAGCCTAAATTGGCTAAAACAGTAGATGGATCCGGAATAGGATATTTATCACTTATTGTTTGAGTATTTAATTTTCTGTAGTCTATGACAAGTCTATATTTTTTTTCATTGGCAGCGTCCAGTTTTTTAGGAACAATCCTCACTGGTGCATTGTATGGGGATTTTGAAGGTCTGATAATTCCATCATTTAGTAGTTTTTCAATTTGCCTGTTAACTTCACCTTTAAGTGCTTGGGGATAAGGATAAGTTTTACTGTAGATTGGCGATTCAGTTTTTGTCCTTATGGTAGCTTTTACTTGTGAGGTAAAAGGTAATTTAGAATCAGGTGGTTGGAAAAGATCCTGATATTCCTGTAATAGGTTATGTAGCTGTATTTTTTCGTTTTGGTTGAGATGACTATCGCGGATGTTTATTTTATTTACTTCCTGTAGTTCATATTGTTGTAGGGGTATTACATTTGTGCCGTCAATGATTAATTCATCATTGGCTGTGTCAATAACTGCTTTGATTTCTTTCAGTGAATCGTGCCCTATTATGGCATCGAATGATTTCATGTTTTCAAGATGATAAAATTTTAACATTTTATCTGAAAAGGGTTTGAATAGTTGAGCTTGTGAATAAGCTTCGATTTTTATATCTCCTGCTACTGAAGATACATAAAATGGTTTATCAATTTTATGAGAAATTTTAGCATGTTTCGGGTAGATATAGTTCTTATTAGAACCGGTATCAATGAGCATTTTTAATGGCTCCGAGGCGTTACCATAAAAAAGAAAGTAAGGCAACGCCGAGTTTAGTCGAAAAATTAAGTTCTGCGACTTCGACAGTGTCACTGAAGTTGCATCCTTCTTGTTTTTCAATGGTTCGGAGGTATCTCTCGACCGATTGTAATGTGTTGTTATCTATTGTGTTGTTCGCGGGGTTACCGTTTTCGAATTGTTGTGGCGGATTGGCATCCGTTATGTGGTTCATCGTATTTGAGTGTCCTGGCTGTGTTTGGATATTATTGACCCTGGGACGTTTTGGGGGTCGAACGTTGTTTGAGTTAGGGCGGTTTCCATAGTTCACTTGTTGTGTTCTGATGGAATGGTCAACTTCCATAGGCTCTGGTGGCGGTTGAAGTTGAAAATTGTTAAATGGTTTTTGTTGGTAGTGTTGGTTGTTCTTTTGGGTGAAATTATTAAAATTTCTGTTTCCCGTGAACGGTTTGGGATGGTAAGGCCTTGGTGGCGGAGGTGGATTTGTATATCTTATGGGCGTTGGTGGCGGTAAGGGAATCATATTCCTTGGTGCCGTTGGTGGAATATATGGCCTTGGTTTGGTTAGCATTTTTCTACACTCAATATTTTGAAATGAAATGCAGTAGCTGTATGCACCTGCAAGGGATGTCGGTTCATAATTTCTAATGAATTTATAAACGTCTCCATCCAGTCCTCTCATGAAAGCATCGATTGCTTTTTTGTTGTACATTTCGATTAGAGCTCTTGAGGCTTCGGGGTGTGTGAATCTTTCGTCAGTGTTTATTTGATTTGCTATAAGCGAGAGCAATCTATTTACTTCATCGTAGTATACTTCCAGTGAGTGGTTCTTCTGCTGCACGCTCATAAGTTGGAAGTCTAATGTTTCCAAATCTCTCTTTTCACCGTAATACGTGACCAATGTTTTTTTGATCAGGTTCCAATTAATGCCTACGTTTGAAGCAACGAGTGAATCGTTCGCTTCACCGCGGATTTTTCTGCGAATAAATTTGCAGATCATATGGTATTTGTTTTGGCGTTCAAGTGTGTCTGTACTTTTAGTTTGGTACAGTTTTACCAAGCTGTCTACGTCGTTCAACCAGCTAATCAGTTCGCGGATCCCCAGTAAAATTTGGTAGATCCTTTACCAAATCAGGGATTTTTTCAAAACTTTCGGGACTTACACTTGTTCCATCTGGCTTTGTAAAGTAAAGCGGTGGATCGGAATAATTTGGTCAAGGTCTGGTCTCGACATTTTGAAGGAAAAAGATTGTAATGAATTTATAAGATCCTCCAGGATTTTTTTGTTTTAACACGTTTTTCACTTCACTAGGTAATTTTACTTAATATTTGTTAATCACGTTTTTATAATCACTTTTGATTTTTGTTTCACAATTTTTACTTACTGTTTTTTTTTTTGTTACTTACAGTACCATACGCATCCTGTATCGGGCGATGGTTTTATGATTTATGATGCTCCTCTGACGGGCGTTGTGTTTTACTGCTCCTCTAGCGGGCGTAGTTTAGTTTCTGGAAAACCGGCTGTGAATGACTTCCTTCTCGGTGTAATGGATGGCTCCTTTTTGTCCTGTGTGAGCTGCTAACTGCACAGGTGACTCGGGATCCTTTTTACACGGCTGCACTCGGCGATCAGGAAAGTCTTTTTAAGTTTGGGATTCGGTGGTAACTATCACTCTAGCGTGGTTACTTTCACTTTCACTTGTACTTAATTTCACATAGCGCGGTCCCTATTCGGGCGCCAGTTAACGCACTGCTGCTGGTGTTTGAGTTTTAAAAAAACTTAAACTTTATTTCCTACAACATATGTGCGGGTTAATACCCAACTATCGGTTTCGGATGCTGGATACCAACTGATGATCGGTTCGCGATCTGGATCGTTGGTTCACGGTCTTCTGATGCTAAGTGGTCCGCGTCGCTGCGGGAATCTGCAATCTCAGCATAATGCGGGCGGTCCGCGTTGCTATGGGAAGCTGCAACTCAGCATAATGTTGTGGTCCGGGTGCTGCGTCGCGATGATCGAATGTTGACTCACAATGTATGCTCTGGCGATGTCCACAATGTATGCGATGGCGTTGTCCACAATGTATACGCTTGCGTTGTCTTGACTGATGTGTATTCTTCGTAATCTCTTTCTGGAGCATATTTAATTATCTTCTACCGTTGATGGACCATATTTGGTGCTGTTGAGGAAATTGTGTATACAAAGTTAAACTAACTTCCATAGAATATTACTAAAATAAATGAGAAACACGAAGATTAATATTTCTTCAAGTTCCACAAACTCTTTATGTGGCACATCATGTTCCGATTTTGGCGCCTGGTTTTTGTTATGTGCCTTGCTTAGCGCTCTTAAAACAAAATGGATTCAACAATATTCAATGATCAACTTGAAATTATAGAAACGCATTTCAACCGCCATCAAATAGTGTACTTAGCATTTTTTGCAGCGGACTTAGCTTTCGAACTCTGAGCTACAGAGACTTTCTTTGCTTTACGAGCTGTACTCGTTTCTGCGTGAATTTGTTCCTCTTTTTGTTTTTTTGTAGCTTAACTAACAGAAATGACTCTCCGTGCCATTTCCCTTACATAAAAAATGTTGCCACAAAAGATGCTCGGTCTCCGCGACATCTCCCTTGCATACAAAATTAGGCCGCTAACGGTGATCGGTCTGGGAAAGATGATTCTTTAGAAAGATCAGGTGCGGTCCAGTTCAGTGAGGTGAAGTGAACGCGTGCAATATAGTGAATATTTGTGTAGCTTCGCCATAATGTAGGAAACACCCGACGTCTAGGCTGCTGCTGCGCACGGCTAACCTTCACGCCGATTGCTGGCGCAATAGGGAAGTGTATGGTTGAGCCTTCGTGCATCACTATGACACGCCCACTAGGCCAGCTCATTAACGCATACCACTCAATTATGTTTCTACCAGGCCGAAGGATGAGCATATAATTAAATGTACGCTGAAGGTGTTGGCGGTATTGATCATTATCTTTTTTGTCAACTATAGTTTTTATTTGACTTTCTGAAAGATTCATATTTTGATACGGTATTATGCCATCTAATACAGTTTTAATAGTTTTTTCATATATTTCCTCTAGATCTAGCAGCATTGCTTGCTTGACTGTATTGGTTTGAAGCAGTGAAACCATTTTTGCTAATTCATGTTGCAGAATGGAGCACCAAAGCTCGAACCAATGTTGACTTGAATCTTCCAGTCAAGAAATTCTGAATCTACTGAGGAAGGCCACCATGAACACCATACATTGTTCAATCGTGGCACCTACAGGCACGAAAGTGCAAGGAGGGTACGTCAAGTGCAGAGGAGAAGGAGAGCACGCAAGTGCAGAAAGAGGGCGAGAAATCGCAGAACGAGTCAGCACGCCAAGTGCAGTAAAAGGGAAGAGGCCATGCCTCAAGAACAAGAGCAAGTCCCCATTTTCGGGTTTTTAGGAGGTATTGGTGTCGGATCGATCTCCTGAGCCGCTTAAGTTGCACTGCACCGAGTCCGTCGCTTTAGGCTTGGGAAACATGACCCTGGTAGGCAGGGGGTACCTGTTAGTCCTTTAGCGACACGCGCTTTCACCCTTCAGGAGTTAGTTGCGTGCCACAGCGTCCGTAAACTGAGATTTTAACCTAGGGACAGAAGCCCTTCCATCCATGCTTCTACCGTGTAGGTGCATAGCGGGATGGAATCCAAAGGGCAAGAGGAGGGAGTATGCTTGTTTCGTAGTCCGGGACATCGGGGCATCGAGCAAGCTGAACCCTTGTCCAAACACCATACATTGTCAATTTTCAAGCAACAGGGCATGATTGACGGAGTCGAAGTAAGCGAGGAAGCCCGTATAAACACCCGGAAGCACATTGTTATGTATTGGATTTGACGCAATGACATTTAGTCCATTGACAGTTGACGTTTAGTTCAGTGACAGTTGACACAACTCTCACTCTCGCTGGTACTAGCATTGCAAGTAGATCGTCTGTAAACCCTCATGTGAAATATTGAGAAGAAAATAAAGTTTGTTAAGTAAAATACACAACACACATTATGATCTATTTAGCATTAAACCATGTTGAACAGAAAAGATCGAAAGTCGAAATCCTCGCTGGAGATGTTTGACTAGAAGTAGCTCAAACAATTTGCTAAACGCGAATAGCATGGTGGTATCACCCCGGTCCGTCTTTTTGTGAACAGGGAACATCCATGATGATTTCCAAAGGAACGGAAAGCTTCGAGACTACAAGGATTTGTTGAAG
This sequence comes from Anopheles ziemanni, assembly GCF_943734765.1. Lineage (NCBI taxonomy): Eukaryota > Metazoa > Arthropoda > Insecta > Diptera > Culicidae > Anopheles > Anopheles ziemanni. The sequence goes on from NW_026690076.1 coordinate 172,046, forward strand.
ATTTTTGTTAAGATCGGTACAAGGTCCTGAGCAGCAGAGAACATCTCTTCTTCGGTTCCCAATTCCGCAGAACACCCAATCTGCGTTAAGCCCGTTGGTTGACGAATTCACGGGTCCTAGACGGCCAAATCCTTCGCTTGGCCAGGACGTGAACCGCGCGCAAACACATAGGTTATGGATTCATATGTGTCCATATGTTGTTTTTGTGATTTTTTTCTCTTCGCCGGGGTCGTGCACCCACATTCTTCCGTTTTCCTTACTTTCTTTAATAACGCTTCCTCAGTAGACTTTTTTTTGGTCACTAAAAACTCACTGCCGATTAGTTTATCTTTTTTTTTTAACTGCTCTTTCAAACTGGATCAACTGCCCGCTAGGCGAGGTCGCATGCAAGTTGTCCTGCACTTGTGTCATCGGGCCTCGGGCGTGGGTAAAGGTAGGACGTTTTTATATGGGAGCTGGCACGCGGTAGAACGATGTAGGACGTTCGAGCAGTCGGATAAACAAGCAAATGGAGATGTGTGCGTGCATCAATTTATGCTAGTTGAGAGTGTGTGAGTGAGAACGAGCCGCCCAGGTTTATGTATGTAGTTGTGAAAAGTGGTTTCTTTCGGGTTGGTGGCGCAAAATAAACATGTCAAACTCCAATTCGAAAAATTATGAAAAATTTATTATCCCGGAAGGAATATCCCGGGCTCGTCTGTCCGGCGAATCGTCTAAAAATGTATTGAGATTTCATTACACTGCACAAAAACTGGTACGGACTGAACAACGGCATACTTGTGCTTACCCTCTTTAGCAAGACCAAGATTGGCGACATCGGTTGCACCGAAACTTCCGACTCCGTCTTTGCTGCCTCACATGTAGATTCCTCGGGCACTTCGTTGGCTTACGGGGATGCTGCTTTGGCGGCAATCACTCTAGCCTTTTAAGGATCCTTTTCTCCTAAAACTTTGTTCGCGTTGGTGCGCAACCGTGTTAGCCCGGTTAGCTCTTGACTACAAATGGCGCCTTGGTTTTGTCAAATTTTCACCGAATCGTCGGGCAATTCTAGTACCTACACAAGGAAACACACGAGTGTACAGTTTTACATGTTTCACACACCATGTTAGATCGAAGGTGTTGCAACGCAACAGACTCACTTTCGGCCGGCAATAAGAAGATTGTTATGCTTTTTTTGAACTCTTTAATTGGTCAATAGTTAATAGAGAATAACGAAATGAATATAAATTGAGTTAAAAATTACAACGTGAGTCTTCTCCCGTTGCCCAGAAAGTAAGACCCGTTATCCTCTGCCGCGCGTCCTTTTATCACTTTCTGGCCTGTCACGCTACAACCTCGGTCCTTGCCCTTTGCTAATTTTCGGATATCAGGCGTTGCCCTGACCCGATTAGCTGTCGGTTCGGCACGTTCGCCTTTACCACTACTCCGATCACCGCGTATTAGTGGCAGAATATACTGATTATCAGCAGCGATGATCGGTCGTAGTTCCTAGCACCCTCTACTTCTCAATATTTCTACACATCGGACCGTTGCAATACGCAACAGAAGCGGTACGTTCATAACACAGAAGAGGAAAATAGCAAAAAATAGCCTGGGCGTGTAAGGGAGAAAGCATGCACCGAGTCTTGTATAGAACATCCAAAGCAATATTCAGGGGTGGTTGCGGATAGTGGAAAGTACTCGAAATCGCCTAGCGGGAGATGAATTCCTTCCTCAAAATCGGAATCAGGCACGACCGGTTCCGATTTTCTTTCGACTGGGATTTATATGTCAAAGTGGCGATTTGTTTACTTTTTGCTTTGTTGTTTGCAACGGATTTTGTTCATTAGGCTAGTGTCAGTGCTTTTCCGCGTCAGCGAAGCTTCGCACGATTCGCTGCAAGCTTCGCACGATTTAATCGCACGATAAAATCAGAATCATTTGATTTTATCGGATGGACGCATCCGGTTTTATCCGTCAACAAAATTGGACTTTATGAACTCGGAGTTGTGGCTTTCATCTAAAAGCCCCGCTACACGAGCCGCAAACTCCAAGCGCAAACTCGAAAACCGTACAAGTTGACGTCAAATTCTTTGCGGTTCGTGTAGCCGCGTTTTGCGGTACCAATGCTGTCGCCAGTCAATGCAAGCGCAAAGTTTCTGACCGTCTATGCACGCGTCAGTCTCTGCTGTTTTTGTTTCAGTTAACTCAAAAAGCTTCCTTCAAAGCAAACAAGATCTTATTTCAGTTCACACAAAAAGTAAAAGATGGATAATCTGTTGATGAGTGAAGTGTGGCTAACTACCCTATCGCGGATCATCGAGTCGAGTACCCAAAACTTGAAACAAACTTGGAAAATCCAACTTAAATGTAATTTAGTTTCATCTACAGTGAATTTATACTTGATATTCTAACTATAAAATGACAAAATATTACCGTAGCTGTAGAGTTGTGTATTTCAGATTCAGATTCATGAATCTGAATGAATCTTTCAACAAAATTAATGAATCTGAATCGCTGAACGAAAGATTCATGAATCTTTGGGGGATTCATGGGATTTTGAATCTCTCAGGATTCATGAATCTCTCAGGATTCATGAATCTCTCGGGATTCATGAATCTCTCGGGATTCATGAATCTCTCGGTATTAATGAATCTTCATTGACTAATGAATCTTCATTGATTAATGAATCCTTAGGGATAGGAATCTTTAGGGAACAGCAAAGCGCGATAGAGGTAGGGGAGTTTTGGGAAATATATATTACATTTGAGCACAAATTCGGCCCAAAAAGTTTGTTGAATTTTGGCATATTTGTTTAGTTACGTATTTCATTCAACCTTGGTTAGTTTGGCGCAAAAGAAATTCACTGAGAAAACAAACTAAAACAGACAACGACGATGTTTTGCCCCACCGTAGGAGGTATATATTTTCCCATCATCTCCTATTTTAATGAAGTGCACCCGGTTGACAAAAATTCAATTTTTTTGCAGCTGTCATGTAGTAACAGCAAGTTTTTCCATGGCAGATTGCTGGGACTCTTGCTGGAACTACATGATAGCAGTAAAAATTTAAATTTCTGTCAACCGGCCAGTTTGTTTTCGTTTCGGCACCGGAAGAAACGTTGGAAATATCAATTAAAACGGAGTTTTATAACTGAACTACATTTCAGAAGAGTAGAAATAAGTAGTAAAACAAAAACTCCGATGTTTTGTGGAGAATATTGCTCGTTTTGTTCGCGTTTGTGTTTCGGTTTGTCTACATTTTGTCCAGTTGTCGGTTTGTTTACGTTTTGAATTGACATTTGACAAGAGCTAAAGCGACGTCGCGTTTTTCGCGAGCTAATTTACCAAACTTAAAATTTCGAATCTTCCCGACGTCTAGATAAAAAGTTATTTGGTCTGAAGTACAGGAAAACGGAATCTCCCATACAAAATGTATGGACTACCCGGGTAGTCCGGTTGAACGTTTGAGGGGTATCAACCGAAAAACTCGAATAAAAATTATTTAAATTCCTTGGAAATTTTTTTTTATTTAGTAAAACGATAGAAAGTGAGTTTTTCTAGGCATTCTAAAAGTTTCATGCCGATACGCCAATCCAATCCAGAGTTATTTAAAAACATAAATCCAAAAACTACCCAGGTAGGCGGTTGAATGGGTAACGGTTAACATGTGTATAAATAATATGTATAATTAATAGTAAAGATATATTATCAGACCGCGTCCACACGGCATCGTAGCGTAGCGATTTTGACACTCCGTCGTAGTGTCAACTATTTTTTATGGCCGTGGCTAAAGCCTCTCGACCAACATTTACACTACGACGGAGTGTCAAAATCGCTACGCTACTATGCCGTGTGGACGCGGTGTCAAATATATAATTATGTTTTCAAAAAACGTTATAAATTTATTATACTCTCATTAAACCTAACCTAAACTAAACTTAATCTAACTTTGAATAATAAATCGCTTAACTAGACCTGCTAGCTCGGAGGTTCGAATCAAAAAGGGACGATCGTGGTCTCTCGATGTCCCAGCTAGCTTCGCCGCGCGTGGCCGTGTTGCCAGTAACGACAATTAGTTTACTAACCTTAGGCTTCTTATACCAGTTTATAATTATATATATTATTATATATAACGTCTGGAGTATGCGTTTCGAGTATGCGTTCTTGCTAAGCGAACCGATCATGCGTTCCAAGTGTGTTCTTCGGTAAGCGTAACTACATGAAAGCTGCAAAAAATTTGAATTTTTGTCAACCGGGTGCACTACATTAAAATAGGAGATGATGGGAAAATATATACAGTCTGACAAGAAAGTATCCGTACAGTCACCAATTTCAACTTCAAGCCTAGTTATCTCAGCGACTACGTGACCTAGGACAATCATTTAAACGACATCTCGTAGATAAACTTCTATTCTATCCAATGAGGTCTTAACATTTCGAAAAAGTTACTTGTAGATCACATTGTTCTATAGAAACCCAAAAAAAGGCTCAAAATCGATGACAAAAAAGTATTCGTACACCCGACTTTCTTGACCAAAAACACCGGTTTGGTGAGGTTCTAGTAGTCAAAATATCAGCCTAGTCATTATTTAGAGTTATCAAGTGTCTAAAAGTATGGCGGCAACAATTTTATATCTATTATTTTTATATTTTAACGTGAAATGGCCGGTGAAACTAGGCAAACAGCTGCAACCGATAGAGAACTATCTTTTTCTTGTGATGTAAAGGGAACCTAACTTGGCAAGTTTATGAACCCTGTGAAAAATCTCATGCTAAGTCTCAGGAATTAAATATGAATCATCTGTGGGACATAGTCTACTTCGCCCATTTTGTCACTTGGACAAGCCATGGCTAGGTTAAACTTTAAATGTTCAATAATATGCTCTCTGAGTAAAATTACGATCCCAAGAATAGACCATGTATTGTCCAAGAATTACCACTTTATGAGACCGTACAAGTGTTGACGATACTCCCAAAGTCTCCGGAATCGATCTCTGTACAACATTTGTCGAAAGACGCCTAGATTTACCATGAACGGGACATTATCTTGATCTTAGTAGACCCCTTTAGAAACATTATAGAAATCGGGTCAAATTTCCAGCATCTTTCGAAAAAAAACTTGTAGAAATGATGCCTTGGCACTTGCTGGCCATTATTGAGGCAAGTGGCATTGATTGTAACATATTGGCACATCAGGTACCGATGGCACATCATCAATACTCATCATGTACGGATACTTTTTTGTCATCGATTTTGAGCCTTTTTTTGGGTTTCTATAGAACAAAGTGACCTACAAGTAACTTTTTCGAAATGTTAAGACCTCATTGGATAGAATAGAAGTTTATGTACGATATGTCGTTTAAATGGTTGTCCTAGGTCACGTAGTCGCTGAGATAACTAGGCTTGAAGTTGAAATTGATGACTGTACGGATACTTTCTTGTCAGACTGTACCTCCTACGGTCGGGCAAAGCATCGTCGTTGTCTGTTTTAGTTTGTTCCCTTATGATTCCTATCCCTAAGGATTCATTAATCAACGAAGATTCATGAATCTTTCAATGAATCTTTCACCCAAGTAGTAGTAGGGTTGACGGATGCTGTGGTGTTTTCGTTCGTCGTCCCAGTTTTTTGACGATTAAGTATAGTTTTTGACCGTGTGCTGCCGTGTGTTTTGTCAGTGAGGTGACTGAATGCGTTCGGCACACTGGAGTTATATTGTTTAGTTGTGGGACAGTGCGTGTTAGGTGTTACAAACGATTTTATTTTAGTGGCTTGACGAAGCGGCGTCACTAGGTGACGCCAGCGATATAGCTGATTTGTGTTTTAGTGTGTGTAGCTCCTTTCGTCTCGGTCATGGAGTGCGCGCGGTGCACCAGACCTGTGCTCATTGGAGATGAGCCAATGGTGTGTGGCACTTGTGAAGCCACATATCATTTGGCTTGTACTTCACTAAATAAAATATCAGCAAGGTTTGTAAACGAGTGTGTTAATGTTTTTTATAAATGTGATACTTGCTTAAGTAAGACCGAAAAGATCACATCTGTAGATATTAGTGCAGCTTTGAAACGAGAAATGGATTTAGGATTTGAGCGTGTTAGTGATCAGTTGGCGAAAGCCATTGAAATGATTAAAAAAGATATGTGTGAGATGGTTGATCGAAAAATTACGTCAAAAAACAAAGATGAAAGTATGGTTGTTTGTGAACAAGAAATTCAGACAGCACCAACTTGCGCACAAGTTGTTGGATCAGATTACATTACAGTTAGAAGCAAAAGAAAGCGGGTACATAGTGAGAGCTTAAATTTTTTCACACCTGATTCATCCCCGAAAATATCTATGGATAAGAAACAAACTAAGTCAAAGACACAAATCGATAAGGTCAAGGGATCTGAAAATGAGGCTAATAAGAAAAAGGACACTAAGAAAACTAAATCTGTCAGATGTTGTAAATCATTAGTTATTGCTCCAACCACTGATCAAACATGCGAGCAAACTCGCTTGGATATACGAACGCATTTGGATCCGGGAGACAACAGAATAATTGAACTTCGCAACGGTAGAGCTGGGCAGGTTATTGCTCAGTTTGAAACGCAGGAGGACCTTGAAAATACACAAAAGAACTTATTGTCAGCGCTAGGCTCCAAATATTCTACCTCAGCTCCTCCAAAACGCCTTAATGTTATTGGTATGAGTGAAAGGTATGCCGACGAGGAAATAGTTCAACTACTAAAGAAGCAGAACCTAGGAATACCGGGATCGTATGTTAAAGTGATAGGACATTATATTAATTCTAGCTTCAAGTACCAAAAGCATAATGTTGTGCTGGAGGTTGATGCTGACACGGGAAGATACATGGTGGAAAGGGAGAAGGTCTTTGTGGGTTTCGATCGGTGTCGAGTGCATGAGTCGTACCATGTGTTAAGGTGTTTCAAATGTGGCCAGTTTGGACACAAAAGTACCACTTGTAAAAATGAAGATACATGCTCACGCTGTGGTGAGGGTCACCGAACTGCAGAGTGCAAATCCGAGGTCCTAAAGTGCGTTAATTGTGTTAGAGCGAACGCTGATAGAAAGCTGAGACTCAATACGGATCATGCAGCAAATAGCAAAGACTGTCCATCATTCAAGAGACTTTTGGACAAAACTAAAGAGTTTTCTAGATAGCTATCACAGGCACCCAATAGGTCTACTGATTTTTTGTACCTAAACGTGGCTGGATTATCGTCCAGTTACATCATGCTAAAAAAGATGGTTGAGGACACACAACCTATTTTGTTATTTGTCACTGAAACTCATATCGTAGATCCTGATGCCTTCGAACAGTATGGAATAAATGGGTTTAAAGTTGTAGCTTGTTTGTCCCACTCTCGTCACACGGGAGGTGTTGCGGTCTATGTCAGGGAATCGGTCTCCCTCGACGTGGTTGTTAATCAGTCGCGGGAGGGCAATTGGTTTCTGGGTATAGCAGTAACTTCTGGAGCAAAGGTTGGACGATATGGTTTGGTTTATCATTCACCTAGCTCAAGTAATGTGCGATTTTTGCAAGTGCTTGAAACGTGGCTGGATGAATTTGTGGAATTGGAAAAATTGAATATTATAGTCGGTGACTTTAATATTAACTGGCTGAATGCGTCTGAATCCATTCAACTGAAAAGACTCATGGATTCTATGGGTATGGTACAAAGGGTTGAACAAGCTACACGTATTTCAGGAAACAGTAGAACTTTAATCGACCATGTATTCAGCAGCGACGAATCACTAAAGACTTTTATATTCCCTGAACTTCGGATATCTGATCATGAGACTATTGGTTGGAGGTTTGCGAGTAGTCAGTGCTCGTCCAATAAAAAGCGTATAAAATGTTGGGACAGATATTCCAAAACTAATCTCCAAAGACTAGTGTCCGACGGCCTGAGTTTAGAAGCTCACAGCTTTGAAGAAAAAGCATATAGAATTGTTAATGTCCTTGAAAATAGTATGAAGGAATTGATTCATGAAAAAGAGATAAAAATAAACGACCATAAAAAGTGGTATACAAAAAGTTTAGATCGGTTAAAGTATAATCGGGACAAAAAGTATAAACAATTTTTATGAAGTAATAGACCTGCAGATTGGGAGGCGTATAGACAACTCAGAAACAGGTATTCAAAGGAGATTAAGAATACGAGAAAACAATATTACGCCTCCAAAATTTTTGAAAACAGAAATAATAGTAAAGAACTTTGGAAGCTGCTAAAGGCATTACTGAAGCCTTCGAATGAAATTAAAAGTTCTAACATTAAATTTGATAATAGCATAATTTACGACGAACTGACTATTGCGCGGATGTTCAATCGGTATTTCGTGGACAGTGTCTTGGGTGTCCATCTTAGTATTGACCCTGAGGTCGAGCCGGTCGAGCTAAGTATGGCTGCTCCTGTGGAACATGAGTTTCATTTTCATCCAGTCGGTCTTGGCAAACTTAAGACAATATGTTTTGGCTTGAGGAAGACTGCTGGATTGTTTAATGTTAATTCTCAGGTTATACAGGACAGTTTTGAGGTCATTGGAATGGAGCTGCTCAGCATCGTGAATGAGTCCATCATGACTGGTAGTTTTCCCACCACGTGGAAAGAATCTGTGGTAATTCCTATTCCTAAAGTGCCTGGAACTATCGTTGCGGAGGAGTTCCGGCCCATTAACATGTTGAACATACTTGAAAAGGTTCTGGAAGTTGTTGTTAAGGAACAACTTGTAGAATACTTGACTTGTAACCAGTTGCTAATGCCGGAGCAGTCGGGATACCGGGAAGGTCATTCCTGCGAAACCGCTCTGAATCTGGTATTAGCTAAGTGGAAACATGTTATGGATCGTGGACATGTTATTCTTGTTGTCTTTTTGGATCTTAAAAGAGCGTTTGAGACTATATCGCGACCTCTACTTTTGGAGTGTTTGAAGAAGTTTGGTATCAGGGGAAAGGAGCTCAATTGGTTCGAAAATTACCTTCGGGGTAGAACCCAGAGGACCATGTTTGGGAGCTCTACTTCTGAAGCGTTAGAAAATACACTTGGAGTTCCACAGGGCAGTGTGCTGGGCCCGATTTTATTTATTTTATATATAAATGACATGAATAAGGTTTTGCAGCACTGCGATATAAATCTGTTTGCAGACGATACAGTAATTTTTGTCGATAATCAATCTAAATGCGAAGCTGTTAGACGTCTCAATGACGACCTTGCTGTCTTGAACAAATGGCTAAAATTTAAAAAGCTGAAATTAAATATGTCAAAAACTAATATGTTAGTGATTTCTCGTAGACCAGAAGTACTTCCGTCGCAGGTGAGCATAGGTGGTGTTCCGGTTAATGTAGTGCAGGAGACTAAGTACCTAGGAGTAATTATTGACGAGAAACTCAGGTTTACAGCCCACATTGACAGTTTGATTAAAAAAATGGCAAAGCGATGTGGCGTCTTGGGAAGATTAAGGAGTGACCTGAGCTTGGTTGGTAGAATTCAGTTGTACAATTCTCTAATTATGACACACCTTGACTTTTGTTCGTCGATCCTGTTTCTTGCCACACAGACCCAGTTTAATAGGCTACAAAGATTGCAAAATAAAGCCATGCGATATGTACTGGGCTGTAATCGGTTCACTTCGTCTAATATAATGCTTGACATTCTGCAATGGATGTCAGTTAAACAGAGAGTTGTGTACCGCACCATGGTATTCATCCATAAGCTTCTCAAGGGTCATCTACCTGGATATTTGAGCGAGAGAGTGGAGCGAGGCTGTGATATCCATCGTCACTTTACCCGGAGAGCAAACGAACCGAGAGTGCCGAGCTATACGACGATTAGTGGCCGAAATTCTTTGTTTTTTAAAGGTGTTCAGTATTACAATAAACTACCAATCACAATTGTCAGTGCGGGTACACTACCTGAGTTCAAAAGATTGTGTGCGGCTTATGTTAGAAGTAGTTTGGTTTAGGATAGAGTACGCTAGTTAGTTGAATAGAAAGTAGGATATGTGTACACAGCATTCGTCAATCATAGATGATGATGATGATTTAGAATTAAACTTAACGATTTTTTTTTACTTTTGATTGTTTTTTGTAAGAGGCTGCACAGAATTGAGACACGCGCGCGTCAAATGGACTTGTTTGTCACTCACCTTGTAAGGATTTGTTTTGAGTTGATCTCTACAGGCGGGCAACCTGTCATCCTTACGAGGACTTTGTAGCGTGTTTCTCAAATCATCCATTCGTAAAATGATATTTTGATTTTGTCATAAATGTATGAAATTTTTTTTTGTTTAACACTACATATCTTAAAGTAATTAATATATATCGTCAAATGGACTTGTTTGCCGCTCACCTTGTAAGGATTTGTTTTGAGTTGATCTCTACAGGCGGGCAACCTGTCATCCTTACGAGGACTTTGTAGCGTGTTTCTCAAATCATCCATTCGTAAAATGATATTTTGATTTTGTCATAAATGTATGAAATTTTTTTTTGTTTAACACTACATATCTTAAAGTAATTAATATATATCGTCAAATGGACTTGTTTGCCGCTCACCTTGTAAAGATTTGTTTTGAGTTGATCTCTACAGGCGGGCAACCTGTCATCCTTACGAGGACTTTGTAGCGTGATTCTCAAATCATCCATTTGTAAATGATATTTTGATTTTATAATAAATGTATGAAATTTTTTTTGTTTAATACTATATATCTTAAAGATAATCCGTCTCATCTCAATCCTGTGCAGGGGTATGAGGTGGGCCATCATCATCATGAAAATTCATGAAGATTCATGAATCTGAAGATTCATGAATCCCGAAAGATTCATGAATCCCGAGAGATTCATGAATCCCAAGAGATTCATGAATCCCGAGAGATTCATGAATCCTGAGAGATTCATGAATCCCAAGAGATTCATGAATCCCAAGAGATTCATGAATCCTGAGAGATTCATGAATCCCAAGAGATTCATGAATCCCAAGAGATTCATGAATCCCGAGAGATTCATGAATCCTGAGAGATTCATGAATCCCAAGAGATTCATGAATCCCGAGAGATTCATGAATCCCAAGAGATTCATGAATGATTCTGAATGAATCTTACGTAAAAGATTCATGCGAATGAATCTCGTCGAAAGATTCATATGACCCAACACTACGTAGCTGCAAAATAAACTCGTAAATTTATCCCCGTATTTCCGTTAATTTAGTTTTTGAGTTTTGTTATTTTCACAGTTGATTCTTCTTCATCTTCTGGTTCTGATGCATTTGAGTTTGCGGTTCGCTGTCAAAAACTTTGCGGTTGCAGTTTTCAGCTGACGGAGCTGAAAAGATTTTGAAGAAAATTTTTCGGTTGTTCCCCTCTTTGCGTCGCAAACTTGTTGAGTTTGCGGCTCGTGTTGCGGGGCGGTAAGAAAAATAATAAAATTCATTTAATCGCCCAAGAATTTGAAAAATTACAGAAAAATTGGCGGGGACCTGTCGTCCGACAAAACATCGTGCGACAAAGCACTGACAACAGTCTTACTATAGAATAAATAATACGCTAAATTCAAATATGAAAATGATCAGATAACTGCAAAACCCGTTTTGTGGAACTTTGCGATATTACACGATCGGACATAATTTTTATGTCAAACGCCCTGCCAGAGCTTACTTGGGCAGTAAAAGTCTGGAAAAATATTACAGATCAATTCCTCGTCTAACAATGGTAGACACAAGTAAGGCAGCGCTCTGTGAACAGTCCAACAAACACGACAAACACGACATTGGCTGGTATCGCGAACGGTTTCGATTTCGATCGACTGCATGAACCTGTCGAAAAGTGTTCATTTTTTGTTCATTTGCTTCATCGGAATGACAAAGACCTATCGCGATCGAAACGTAGAAGCAAACGATCTATAAAATGTCAAGCAGTCAACAGTTGACTCGATTTCGATCGAGAATTCCTATCGCATACGCCTTTTCTCGATCGAAATGATTTAGACAGGTCGAGAGCTATCGAGAGCGGTCGCATAAGCATTTTCAAACATGTTTCCTTTAAATAAACAGATTCAACGAAGGCGTATTAAAGTGATTTTTGATGTTTTTATAAATTGGGTTCAATTATTCGGATTCATAAAAATTATTGGTACCCCATGTGATCCGAAATATACTGAGAAAATTGAGCTGGGTGCGACGATGGCTAATACCCCATGACCGGTGCAGCTGCGTGGTGCACAACAAAATCGTAAAAAAATATTTGTACCCCATGCTCTTCAAATACACATCAACAGATTCTTCTTTGCAGTGTTTGTCACTTACGCTATCTCCGACAAATGCAAAGGATTAATTTCCTTCCGTAATTTCCTACGATGTTTCGCCAGGTCGATTGCATCCGCTTCAACATCGTTTATAAATAACGTCGAAGAAATCATGTTTAATTTCCATTTCAATCAACTTTTGACTCACTTAATTACACAAAACACAGCAGCGTTGCGTGATACCACAAACGTAAACAACATCGATCTGACTGCTCGCTTGCTGCTCGACTTTACGAACGCCCATAGTTCATCGATCGAAACAGAAATCCCGTTGCCGATAGCTATTTCGAGCAGATTTAGATTTCGTTCGACTAATTCTTTTGATCGAAATCGTCTCGATCGATTCGTTCGCGATACCAGCCATTGTTCGAAGGGTGCTCTGCGACTTGTCGTGAAGAACTGTCAACCTGTGGTCACAGCTTTCCGCAACCGCATGCGGTTGCGTTTTTGATCTGTCAAACGAGCACAGGTTATTGCCAAAAATAATACTTTAATGTTTGAATATACCACTTATATGAGCATACAATCTCATTAAAGTCTACTAGGAACAATATTTACTGTTGACATATCAAAACACAAGAGTCTGCGGCAAGAATCAAACTCGTTTGATTTTTTAGTACAGAAACCGCAAGGTCTTGCGTCTGCGGTGACAGCCCATGACAGCTCCTATCTCTCCCATGGGAAAAAACGCAACCGCATGCGGTTGCGCAAAGCTGTGACCAGGGGTTCACTCTCCCAGCAGCAAGGTAGCAGAATAAACAAGGTATATACTGTTTCTCCGTGGGATACAGCCCTGCACGACAAAATCAAACTGTTTTGTTCTGTGTCGTGTTTGTCTGACATGTTCGATGCAGGTTGACAGAGCACCTCCATATGATTGCATGGATTTGATCGTTTTTTTTTGTCGTGTTTGTCGTGTTTGTCTTGTTCGATAGCTCACAGAGCGCTGCCTAAGACAAACTGAACACATAAATTAGAAAGAGCGATTGTCAAATATTTTCTTTTTATCGTACGGAACACGGTTTCCCTCAAAATTCCTCTGCGCATACAAAGAAACTTCTAATTTTTGTGTGGGCTGAGGTCGGCTAAAATAAAATTTGGAAATTTTTCCAGCACTCGAACAGTTTTTCGAGCAGAATTGTTGGTTGGCTCCTGTATGTATGTAGGTAAAGCCCTGTATTCGTTTAGTACAGAACTCCACAACTGCACGCACGCGCTTTTTGTAACAGTTTTCTTGAGAAATTATATCATAATATGCATTATGGTGCCCGCGAGCTGTCAATTTTAGCCTGGTTGGTTTCCTGTTGTGTAAACTAGCCGAGTGTTCTTGCTGCCGAAAAGGTATACATCTTCGTTAGCTTAGGTTCCTGTAAATTTATGATTTTGGAACACGGGGTTTAATCGGTAATTGATCGGTAATTATTCAAGTACCGTCTCGAGACGGAAATGTTGCTGATGACTTGTGCTGTTAATTTGTCCCGTCGAAACTGGGGCACGCAATGGTAAGTTGATTATTCTCATGCACTCAACATCGAACGAAATTGCAAAGCGAGTGGCGTCTACGGAAAGTGTAAAAAAATAGGTTGGGCGGTTAACGTGTTAACCCCGGCATTACAGTGAGCGTGGCTTGAATAGAATTCATCAATTTGACTTGTAGCAGTAGAAGCGATTGCGTTGAAAGTGTGTGCTTTATTTGTTTGCAAATCATTCTTAACGTTTTTATTTTCCCTTCTTTTTCTAGGGCGTAATGTTCATGGGCGCCTAAGGAAGTGCCTTCTTTCTGATTCAGCCTTGTTGATTTTTACATATTCTGTGGATGTGTTGAAGTTTGGTTACATCATCAAGATCAAAAGGCGGAGGAATACGAAAACAGTAGTGTAAAGTGTGGTAAGTGTTATTAATAAGTCAGTTTCAGATTGCTGCTTTACAAGTTCTTAAAATTAAGCTTGATCAATCTACGCCTCAATCATTGCATTCAATACAGTTTATAATTGTATTCCGTACAGCTCAATGAAACCAGTACATGTAGTTTGTGATGAGTAATTTTGAAATTAATTTCGATAATGGTTCATTAAATAACCGTATTTTTTACTAATGTAGTGCTGTAAGCAGTGGCGTCTCGTGAGAAAATGAGATGGTTGTGCACCTTCAAAAAAAGTAATACCTTCTTAGATAAACCATATAACGTGGTTCATTAGAACCAGAACGACACGACACACGACGACGAATTTAGACAGGATGTAAAGTGAAAGAATAGTTTGAGGAACCTTGAATGATCAATTTAGTTCTGCAATCTTTAATTGCTACTAAATGAATCTACATGAAAAACGAGTTTAACAGCTCATCTACGATGTCCTGCTCAATGTTGATGTATAAATTGACTGGTAATTTCACGCTAAATAGAACAATTGCATGAACAATCTTTCGAATGAAAGTGTGTGCACCAGCAGTATTGCCCAGTCCAGCGTGCCTGCTTAGACATTTTTCAATTAACTTTAAATTGTTGGCTATATTTGCGTGTTTGTTTCTTCGATTTTATTCCAAAGTTTTATTTTCTTCCAAATTTACTTCACGAACGTCAATATCTACTCAATAAATACATCCGCGGTTCGTCAATGCCTGGGAATCAAATTCTTATTTGGCAAGTCAGACTCACTTCGGGTCCGGCCTGGGTACAATCTAATGTGCACAGGAAAGGCACCTATACATCGACAATTTCACATGGACGCATTCAACACATGTACGAAAGAACTAATGTGTACATATACGATTGGCTAGTGCACTGGCAGAAGTGCCCACTGCCCACCCGTAAACAAAACTGATCGACTTTCCAACTGGATTTTGACTCTTGCTAACAAGAAAACTAGCGTTTATTCATCGTTTGTAATGAGAATGGTATTATGAGACTGTTGTTAAGAGAACTGTTCTTATTTGATTAAAGATACTCGTTTGTAGCAGCGGTGCACCAGCAGAAGTGCCCAGCGCAACGTTGTAAGGCGTTAAGTAGATTTTGAACGCAGCTATTGCGGGTGAAAATTACAATACCATAACTAAACAAATAATTTTGTGATTCTTTTTATAAATTCATGACTGTGCAGTGCACAGGTTGCTCAGGTGGACGAGACGCCACTACAGCCCGTAAGCATGTTGATGATGATGATGAAGAGTACCACCTCTTACCCCAACACAGGTTTAAGAGTGGTGGAGTTATCATAAGATGTAATTTTTTTTTCTGTACTACTTTCGGTGACTTTTTGCAAAGCCACTCTTATCTGGTTGTATCCAACGTTTAATGCATGGATAACATCCGCTCTAGTCGACCATCTAGCGTTCGAAAGATTTTTCAAAGATACAGACTGTTTATCAAATGTTTGTAACTTTTCGTTTAACATTTTCAATCTATCAGTTGAAACAGAAAAAAATTAAAAAGCTTTTGAACGAATAAAAAGTAATGAACTGCTGTTGTACAATTTTCAGCCGCGAAATTCCCAACTCAATTCAATAAATGGCTAGCGCAAGGAACATACATTGCAGTCGGATTACTTTGTTTGATGAGCGCCTGCTATCCTTTATACTTCCCTGACATGTTTGCCGCATTGTCATATGCTTGGCCACGATAATTTTGTTTATCTAATCCAAGTTTTTCCAATATGTTTAACACTTCTTTCTCTTATTATGATCCATGGTGTTTAACAATAAGAATAAATTCTATGAATCTTTCTGATATTGTTCCTGATTCCGTTACATACCTTATGACGAATGTAAATTGATCTATATGGGAAATGTCAGGTGAAGAATCTAAAATTATGCTGTAGTAAGAAGCTGCTTTAATTTCTTTGACAATTTCTATCCGTATACGATTTCCAATTATTTCTATGAACTCATCAACAACATTGATATGTGATAAGTACGTCACATTTCCCTTTCCACTAAAACCATATTGTTGTATATGCTTTAAAAATTCATCATATTATCTCAGGAAATCCAAACAGGTCAAAAAATTTCCCTTTCGATCTGAGTCTTGTTGTTCATTGTGCCCTCTAAATCCTAAACCAAGACGACCTAATAATTGTATGGTTTTAATTACTCTTTTTAACACTTTTCTCCTATAAATTTCATACTTTTCTTCTTCTTTTACCAAATTCGAATCTATTCTGTTTTTGCTAGAGGATCTATTGTATAAAATACACATGGATCTATTGTATAAAATACACATAGCTTTCATGTGATGTTTAGATTTTTCGTGATCACACTTTCGTAACATTTGAAACTGCTCTCCAATTGTTGAACCCTTTAATCAATTTTGACTGTGAGGACGAAAAAAGATTACATGGATAACAGTACACACTTTTACAGGTTTCCGAAAGTATTGGCCACGTTCTCTCTTCTTCAGACCCATTCAGTCTTTGCTGTGAAAATGATCAGTGTGAAGACCTCTATAATATAATTCTCCGTTGTCTGAGTACACATTTTTCAAACTTTCCATTCTTCTCTGATGTTTGGGTTTATTTTTTATCGCATACCCTACACTGCACCCCAAAATGGTACCGTCTTCTAGTTTTTTCTATGCCGGGCGAATACCGAGCATATGTTTTTTTTTCAAAAAATACACAAACCTTTTTAAGTATACAATGACTACTTTGCATAAATATTCGGCCCTATTCCGGGGAAGTGTCGTTCCCGTAGTTTGTTTACGTTTAACTGTCAATTTTTTTTAAAAATGTTCGTTTTCTGTTCTACGCCAGAGTTAAACTGTTATACGCGGGAACGGTCGTTCCCGCATTGTATGGGGAAAATTTTTGCTGCTCTTCGAGCATCCGTTCAATCGTCTACCCGGGTAGTTTTGGAGTTTTATTTTCAAATAACTTTTGATTTAATTGTCGTATCGGCATGAATCTTTCAGAATGACTAGAACAAATAATTTTCTTTCGTTTTGCTGAACTAACATTTTTTTAAAAGGAATTTAAACAATTTGTTTTGCATTATTTGGTTGACACCCCTTACTCGTACAACCGGTCAACCCGTGTTGTCTATACATTTGTATGGGAGATTCCGTTTGCCTGTACTTTAGACCTCATATCTTTTTATTGCGATGTCGGATCGATTTGAAATTTTCAGTAATGATACTTGAGGGTATTTTCGAAAATATTGTATATGATTCATAAATTTAAAAATTCATTACATATATTTATTTGTGGTTCCCAAAAATTCACCCCTCATATCTACAACATTCTACCAGTTTAGCCCATTTATTATAAATGGAAGGTTGCTTTTTATGCAGTTTAGTTCGGTCCTAGATACAGAATTATTTAAAATTTTCGGAAAAGCTACATAAAACATTTTAAAACGAATAAACTTTCAGTCATTTCATACTATCGTCGTTTTTTGTTGCAATCTCTCTGGGAACAGCGCTTTGTCCGATACTTAACTCTGTTTTCGTCCGCAATGTTGATGCTAGTCATTGGTCTTCGTGCCTGTTTGGTGTAATCCATTCTTTCTATTGAGTTTTTTCATTGCTCTCACCATTTACATTTACATTTATTTGGTACAATTGTTTGCCTTAGGGGATATACAATACAAACTTAAAACTAGCTCAAATAGGGGAAAGGACTCTAGGAGAGAATACAGGAACGGAATTGGGTGATGGTGATGAAACGAAAGTCGGCACGATGAGCCATGCGAGCTGTGCGGGTTCAGACCTTGGCTGTGTTCTGCTGACGCGATGTTTGCTGGCGGTTTTCGACCTTGGCTAGGTTCTGCTGACGCGATGTTTGCGCTTTCGCCGCGCGCGTTCGCGATGTGTCATGCCCGGCGAGCTTCCGTGGTTGCGGAGTGTTCTCTCTGCTGACGTCGATGTTTGTTGGCGATCTTGGCTGGCGGTTGGTGGCTTGAGGTGGAAGACGGTTGGGGCTAGCTGTTGGACAAGCTGGGTCGCTTCATCCCCCCACACTTATTCGAGCTCAAAGATCTATCTAGGAGAGAAAGATCTGAGCTAGCTGCACGGTGGTGTCTAGCGACACGGCTGGTTCTAGCTGTAGTCCGGTCCTGTGGGTCGCTGCATCCCCCCACACTTATTCGAGCTCAAGAACGGTCTAGGAGAGAGAGTTCTAGAGCTACTGTACAGGGATGGTCCAAGTCGTCCTTCGTTGGGCTTCAGCTACCGATGCACTGTTCGTCGTGATGCGTCGTGATCTTCCTTCAAGCGTCCTTCAAGGAATATCGTGTAGCCCGTCTTCTACAATTCCGGCTGCATGCGTTTCCAGATTGTCGAGAGTCAGATTGCGCTTTGAGTGGTTGCGCATGATGTGTCGTCATACGTTAGGGCTTTCGGGGAAGTCCTGCCCTTTGATGTCCTAGTAGTCTATGTAATCGATGCGTGTTGGGGCTTTCGGGGAAGTCCTGCCCTTTGCTCTCCTAATAATCTACGTGGTTGCGCATGGATGTTGCACGTTGGGGCTTTCGGGGAAGTCCTGCCCTTAGATGACTGCGGGAGATCACCTTATGTTGCCTTAATTCTAGGGTACCATATTAATAATAAAATGACAAATCTACATTTTGTCGGTTTCTTCTTACTGTAGGATAACAATGTATTTGGCCCTTCGCGATCTATCGCGGTATTGTAATTCTAATTTCTTATTGTCTTGTTTTTCTGAAACTATCCTATTGGTGGGTGTCCGTGGTTTTCCCTCCTTTCCTATAATACTGAGCAACGATGGCTCCTTCGCTATTTAGAGCGTTATCTTACTTGTTCTGCCTCATGCTACTCGACCAGGAAGGGGTTCTGGGAGTTGCACCCACTTACACATTTCTTGGTTTGAACCCGTTCAACTTCCTAGGATTTAAGCATTTTACTATCCCTAACAGGCGTTAATCTGCTTTGGGTGTCGAATGGGCTCTGGGAGTTGAACCCATCACTAAGACAATCGTTGGTTTGAGCCCGTTCGATTCCCTAGGCTTTATGCGCTGTCCCTAAATATTCCTAACTGAGCATCGTTGGCTCCTTCGCTTTTTGCGGTATTTAACACTTAAGTTCTCTACCCGATGTTAATCAACTATGGGTATCGATTGGCTCTGGGAGTTGAACCCATCACTAAGACTTTCCTTGTTTCGAGCCTGATCGATTCCCTAGGATTTAAGCATCTCGATCCGTAACTATCCCTACTTGAGCATCTTTGGCTCCTTTGCGTTTTTGTTACGCGTCCTACTGTCCCTAACTATCCCTATATGAGCATCTTTTGACTCCTTCGCTATGTTTGCGGTATAGTTTTATTTTCTCTGCCTCTTCATTACCTTAATCTCTCGTTAGAGGAGGATGTCTATTTTCTATTTCGTGTCCTTTTTCTACCTCATTCATTACCCTAAACTCTCGTATGAGGAGAATGTCTATATCTACTTCATAATTCTTGCTATGCTATGTGTAAATTGTTACTATATTTGTAGTGGTGTATCTTCAATATTGTCTTAATGCAAACACCCTTGAATTTTCTTTCCTAGAACCTAGTGACTGTTAGTAAAACGTTACTTTCCTTAAATTTGCGCCCTTCTTATTTCCTAATCCACAATTTAATTGTTCCTTTTTGTTTCTACATATATTTTCTTCTCTATTTTTTTTTTTCTCAAAACGAGATAGAGATTAATATTTTTTTTTCTTTTGTTTGTTTTCTTTTTTATAATTATATATATGTATATTTTTCTTTTCTTATTTTTTTCCTCTCCTTATTCGTAATATTTTTTTAACCTGTTATTGTGGACCCTCTCTAGTCGGTTGCCATTTTTGATAATCGACGTTTGTTCGGTTGGCATATCCATAACTATATACGGTCGCTTCCAAGTGTTCTGTAGCTTCTGACCTGCCCCCATTGGATTAGCTTTGCTGCAACACTTTGTCTCCCCACATTGGCTGCCACTCATTCGTGCCTTTGTCATAAATCTCCTTTCTTTTTTCTTTCGAAATTATTAAGTTGTCCCTGGCTATTTCATGGGTGTGCTGCATTACCTTCCTCATTTCTAGTGCGTAGTTGTGGTAATTTTCTTCGGCCAAAGTGCCTTTGTAGATGGACGTAGGGATTCTTGGTTCCCTTCCGTACATCAGCTCAAAAGGAGTGAACTGGGCTGACGAATTTACCGTTGTTTTATATTCGAAACAAAAGTAAGGTAAATGTTCGTCCCACACTCTTGGATCTCCTCCGACGAACTGTCTCAAGTATGTTTTCAGTTCTCGGTTTGCCCTTTCCACTAGGTTCGCTTGTGGGTGGTAAGCACTTGTGTTGATCTTCTTGATTTTGAGAATTTTGCATATACTCTTCATGACCTGTCCCATGAAATTTGTTCCCTGATCCGTCACAAGTTCTTCGGGTACCCCAAATTTACAAATAACATTTTCTACAAATGTTTTTGCTACGGTGATGGCTTCCTGATTAACCATGGCTGCCACTATCAAATAACGGGTTAAGTCATCTTGGATGACCAATCCGTATCGGTTTCTATGGCTAGTCTCGGGCAATACTACTATGTCCATGAAAACTTTTTCGAAGGGCTCTCATGCCGTCGTCGACAGTTTCATCGGAACTCGATTATACTTGCAAATCTTATTCTTTTGGCAGGAGTCACATCGACGCACATTATTCTCAATATCGCGTCTCATGCCCTTCCAATGGTACAAATTGGACAACCTCTTGCGCATGCGTTTGGCGCCTACGTGCCCTCCTAGAGGTGCATCGTGGAATTCCTTCAGAAGTATTGGTATTTCTTCTTGCGCAACTTCGATGCGTTCGAAACTAGCATTGTACATCGTGATGTTTTTGCCATGCTTGTCCCCCAGGAATTGGATCATTTCCATGACCTCAAATTGCTTGATTCGTCTAAACGAGGTTACGTGAACCGTAGCTATTGGCTCGTCACTCTCAAGGGACAACCGTGTCAAGCAATAGTGAAACCTTTTGAAAAATGTTTGTGCTGTTATCAATGAATTGCTCTTCCCTTCTATTATAAACCCAAAAATCTTCTTCGCGGGCATGCTTATAATATTAGGTGGAATCGCATACGAATTTGTTTAATTTTAACCATGGCTTAAATTAAGCAATGGTTTATTTTAACCGCTCGAATTTGGTATCGCGTACTGTTTCAATTGACCATGGTTAAATGTTAAACCATTGATACAAAGCCTACTTTGACGCTTTGATTACAAACAATTTGAAATGTTATTTTGAACGTTTTCAAAACAATTTTTAAAAAACTCCTTCTTTGTTTTTTATTATTGTTTAAAATTTTTACTAGTTTTTTTCTTGGCATTGGTACATTTTTATTAACTACAAATGAACAAATAACAACACGATATGGAAAACACAAACTTGTGAAATCTATTGCCTAGTGTAATTCGTAAAAACATTGCACTATGGGGAACTTGTATGGAACAAGCGGACATTACTAGATTTAACGAGAAACGGTGGACATTTCGCGGTGTTTTGTTATTGTAGGCACGTGGCTTACTCAAAGCCATCATTGTAACCATTCTACAAGCTTTTAGCTTGTGTAAATAATTAATTATTCGATTTTTATCATATTTGAGCGCCCGAAGGTATGCAATGTACAGTACACATAGTTTTGAAACAAAGGTATAATCCCAAATGAGGCCCCCCCGTCGCCGCATCGTCGTCATTTTTTCCACGTGTGCGCCTGAAAGTATGCAATAGGTGGCACATCGATTCAGTTTGAATATTTCAACCTTTGAATTTCCGTTAGAAGCTGTAATGACTTGAACTAATCGGTTAAACTGAGCAAGATGGAGATCATAAACCAATGAGTAGGACTGAAGAAATTAGTTTGAAACGGCGGCGCGCCCGCAGCGAGCGCAGCGAGCGGACTGCGCTAGGTCTACCGAAAAAGGGAGTTTGTTATAAATTTGTGAAATAAGGGGGGCCCATGGGCCCCCCTCATACCGCACCCTTAGGTTGATTGCATAGCCGAAATTTCATAAACTCTTGCAAGTAGTGCATGAGTCGGATGAACAACTGATGCAGCAGCTGACTCAGTCGGGGGAAACTCGCCAGTTCTACAGGATGTTGAAGAAGACACAAGGCGGCTTCACGCCTAACATCGCAATGTGTCGTGACGAGGAGGGCAACATTCTTACGGACGAGCGAGAGATGATCGAAAGGTGGAAGTGCTACTTCAACGGACACCTGAACGGAGCGAAATTAGGGGAGTCCAGCAGCGGCGCAGGCAGAATTGAGCAGCACATTAGCCAGGAGGTAGATGACGATGTGCTCCCACCATCCTTGGACGAAGTCACTAGTGCCATCAAGCAGCTGAAACAGAACAAAGCAGCTGGCAGCGATGGGCTGGTGGCAGAACTATTCAAGATGGGTTCGGTAGAGCTTGCACCAGCTAATTGTGAAAATCTGGGAGCAGGAAAGGATACCGGAGGACTGGAAGCTGGGTGTCATCCACCCAGTGTACAAGAAGGGTGACAAAATGGACTGTGCCAACTTTCGAGCCATCACAGTCATCAATGCCGCCTACAAAATCCTATCCCACATACTCTTCTGCAGACTCGCGCCCCTTGCTACAGATTTCGTCGGAAGCTACCAAGCTGGGTTTGTTGGAGGCAAATCCACCACCGACCAGATCTTCACTCTACGGCAGATCCTCCAGAAGTGCCGGGAGCACCAGATCCCGACGCACCACCTCTTCATCGACTTCAAGGCGGCCTACGATACCATAGACAGGAAGGAGCTATGGAAGACCATGCGGCAGTACAGCTTCCCCGAGAAGCTGGTTCGGCTGTTAGAGGCCACAATTTTTTTTTTTTTTTTTTTAACAAGGGTTCATTGATGTATTTCGTAAATACCTAAAATACTAGTTTACAATATCACAGATCAAGAAAACATCAATTACTCCCTCCTCTAGCCTTGTAGTGCCCCACACGGCATGCACCTAAACGGTAGAGCCGTGTGGGGCAAGCGTCTGGCCATCGGGCCCCTCTCTACCTAGATCGGAATCTATCGGGACGCGTTCCCGCTACTTCGTCCTCGTCGACCCACGCCGGGTCCACGTTGGGCTCGGCCCGTCTGCAGTCGTCGCCTTACCCGTTGCAGGGCATTCCTCTGTTGTCTGCGCGCAACCTCCAGACCCCGTTGGGCCTCCTGCAAACTCGCCGCTGTTGCTGCTTGGTGTTCTGGTGCCGCGTCGTGGTGTCTGAGGCTTGCCACATACAGAGCCATCGTTGCCTCGAAAACCGCTGGCGGCATCCGATCGCGACGGCGCTCCAGCCTCCAAATGTTCTCCTGCAACTGCTGGGCTCGCCGCCGGAATTCCTGACGCATCTCTTCAGTCATTGCTAGGATGCGGTCCCGCAGCGTTGGGTCACGGCCAAAGCGGCCCTCTCGCCATCGCTGCCGTCGCATCTCGCGCTCTGTCACCCGACGTCTGGCGTCGCGCGTCGCCCGCTCCGACACCGCCCTGCGCTCCGCTGTCCAAATCCGCTGCAGCTCCCGGGTGATGGTGACAGCTGCCTCTTCCACACGCCCCCAAGAGTCCGGGCTGTGGAGCAGGTGGTCGAAGAGCGTGTCTGCTGTTACAGGCTGAAGCCCGTGGCCCGTAAGCAGACGGTCCCGTGTGGCTGCAAAGCGTGGGCACTCGAAAAGGACGTGCCCCGGCGATTCGTCAACTCCCGGGCAGGCTGGGCAGTTCGGGGATCGAGTGAACTTCCGGGAGTGCAAATACTGACGGAAGAATCCGTGCCCAGTCAGCACCTGCGACAGGTGGAAGTTCACCCGTCCATGTTTCCGATCCACCCATCTCTCCACGTCCGGGAGGACTCGGTGGCTCCAGCGGACGAAACGGCTGGAGTCCTCACCGTCCTGCGCCAGCTCGTCCCACTTCCCCTGCCAGATCCTCAGCGTCGCGGCCCGCTCCTCCTTCCTGATGGTCGCAGGATCACCTCCGGACTGCAGCCTCCGCTCGTAACAGCGGTGGTCTTCCCTCACCAACTCCACGATCGGCGGAAGGCCAGCCACCAATGTCGCAACATCATACTTGACCGTCCTAAAGGTGCTGGCGACCATCTTCGCCGCACGGTTCTGGACGCGATTCAGCAGCCGGCGATTGCTTTGAACCAATGTCGCCTCCCACCAGACTGGGGCCGCGTACCGCATGATCGACGACGACACGCTGGCCAGGGTCCGCCGCCTGATGCTTGAGGGACCGCCATGGTTCTTCAGCAGATGGCTAAGTGCCCGGTTTATTCGCGTGGCCTTTTCCGTCACCGCCCTGACATGGAAATTCCACGACAGGTGGTCCTCCAGCTGCACGCCCAGGTACCGTATGTGGCGTTTCGACCGTAGGGTCGAACCTCTAACGCGCACTGGAACGTTCGGATGGCCCTGGCGCAGGCAGCTCACCATAACCATCTCTGTTTTCTGGAGCGCTAGTGATAGCCTGTGGTCTGCCATCCACCTCTGCACCAAATTCACCGATCTGGTCGCCATGGCCGACGCCTCCCGAGGTGTTCTGCCGGGCACCAGCAGCACGATGTCATCTGCGAAGCCAACTATCTCCGCTCCCGGCGGCAGCTCCAGCTCGAGGACACCATCGTACATGACGTTCCACAATGTGGGCCCCAAAATGGAGCCCTGTGGAACGCCTGCGGTGATGGGCCTCGAGACCTGCCCGGTGCTGGTCGCGTAGTTCAGCACGCGGTCGCGGAAGTAGTTTCCGAGGATGTTTAGGAGGGGTCCAGGAACTCCCTTGGCCTGCAGTGCCTCGCCAATGTGTGTCCAGCTGGCCGAGTTGAAGGCATTGCGGACATCTAAAGCGACCACCATACAGCAGCGTTTGTCGCGCTTGTTGGTCCGGTTAAACGCCATGGCCCGCCGACCCGCCTTCACCACCTCCTGGATCGCCTCCACCGTCGATCTCCCCTTACGGAAACCGTACTGTCGGGGAGAGAGGCGGGGACCATCTGGCAGTGGGGCCTCCAGATGGTCGTTTAGGCGATCCAGAACTATGCGCTCGAACACTTTACCGACAGTGTCGAGCATGCATAGGGGCCGGAAAGACGACGCCTGACCCGGTGGTTTGCCAGACTTCGGCAGCAACACGAGGCGCTGCGACTTCCACTGCGCCGGGAATTCGCCGTTGTCTAGTAGCTGCTGGAATATGCGCCTGAACGTAGCGGGAGATTCCCGGATGGCTGCGGTTACTGCGCCGTTCGGGATGCAGTCCGGACCGGGGGCCTTTCGCGGGTTCAGCTTCGCCGCGATGGCCAGGAGCTCCTCGTCAGTGATGGTCCGCATCGACGGCTCCTCTGCGGTGTGCTCTGGTGCCTCCGGCCAGTCCATGGGGGGATGCGTGGGGAACAACTCATGGACTATGCCCCCAAGGACCTCGGCGTCCCGCTCCTGCGGCATCCGAGCGCCCTTCACCCACGAGGTGACGATGCGGTAGGCATCCCCCCAAGGATTATCCTCAATTGTGTCTGCTAGCTCCTGATTGCACCGACGCTTGCTGACGTTTATTGCCTTGCGCAAGTTCTTTTTGATGGCGCGGAAGGTGTTGGCTCGCACGGATCGCAACGTCGGATCGCGTGTGCGACGGAGGGTCGCCTTGGCGCGCTGGCAGGACGTGCGCAGGCCTGCGATCTCCTCCGTCCACCAGTAGACGTGCGTCCTGTTTCTGCCAGTCATCCTTGGCATCGTCTCGTCGCATGCCCTTTGTAGGGTAGAGACGAGGGTGGCCGGGTCTACCGCGACTTCATCAAAACGCAGCATGCGTAGTGCCTCCCCGAACAGCTCCGCCGAGAACACCGAGACATCCCAGCGACGACCTGGTGGGGGCTGTCGTCTTTCACCCGCTGGACGCTGCTGTGGTGCTGCTGGCGTGCACACGGTGTACCACAGCGGCTGGTGGTCGCTCGCCGTATAAACCGGGAGGACGGCCCAATCCTCGCCTCCCGCTAAGCTCCGGGATGCTAGGCTGATGTCGTTGACCGTTGGCCGGGCCACCCCGCTCCCTGTAAAGGTCGGAGTGCGGCCCCGGTTTAGCACCCGCAACGACAGCATCTCCGCGAGTGCGAGGATCTCGTGCCCTCTTTGATCCGTCGACCGTCGACCCCATTCCACAGCGGCCGCGTTGAAGTCGCCGGATAGGAGGATTCGTTGACTTCCGTGTGCTGCTGCCTGGATTGCTTCCATGAGTACTCGAAACCGGGGGAGACTCCAGGATGGTGGTGCATAAACGCTGATGCAAGTTGTGCCGTTAACTTGAACCGCCACCATCCCTTCCGCGATGTTGACAATCCGCTGGATAGGATGTCTCCCCAATGCGACGACCGCCGTTCTCGTGACAGGATCGAAGACCCAGTTGCCGTTGTTCGCGGGAACGCGGTGGTAGTCGGACAAGAGCGCGACGTCCGCACCACGTTCGCGGGCCAACTGGGTCAGGAGATCCTGGGCCATCGCACTCCGTCTCAAATTCTGCTGCACTACAGTGAATTTGGACGGCGGTTTCCGCAGCGTGCCGACCCGAGGGTGTGTGGTCCTCCACACTCCAGGCACCTTTCCTTGTTATGGCAGTTCGCCGCCTTATGCCCTTCGCCTCCGCACTTACGGCACAGTGCGGTGCGGTCGGGGCCACTGCAATTTCGTGCAAGGTGTCCTCGCAGCAGGCAGCGGCCGCAGGTTGCTTGGTCCATCGGCTTCCTCGGAGCCAGCTCCACCCGTGATCGCGAGCAGCCCACAAGTAGCTTCTCGCCGATGAGCGCGTTGACAAAGCGGCGAGGAACTCGCACGTTCGCCCGCTGATCGCCACGGCTATAACGATGCAGGACGACGTCCTCCTCGGTGATGGTGTCTCCGACTGCCGCCCCCACTGCTGCCGCGACGTCTGCCTTCTCGGCCAGCATGTCAACTCCGCGCAGCCGCAGAGAAACGGTGTCCACCCGGAGAATTACCATGCTCCCTTCTGGAGCTAGCTCCTTGACCTTGCTGAGCACTGCCTTTGAGTCCGCGGTCTTCTTGAGCACCATCTCGGCCGTGTTCCCCGCAATGCGCGAGCCCTTTCGCACCAGCTCGGCCATCTCCGGGACCGCTCGTACGCGGCGGAAAACGTCTAAGAATGAAACGCCCTCCGGGGATGTCACGGTAATGACGTCCGGGCGGCCCTTGATGTTCGGACGGGCTCGCTGACTCGCCGGTTGGACTGTCTGCGTGCTCTTCTTCGCCGTGTCCACCCGCTTTTGGCCAGTGTGGCCACTTCCCGTCTGCCCCACATCTGGCTGCGACTGCCGGTCATGTGCGGGGCGGTGTTTACTCTTGGCCATCTGCCATGGCTCCTCGGCGGTGGATCGCTGAACTTGAGCCAGCTGCTGCTGCCGCTGAGTCTTCGCCAGCTTCTGCGGGTTCGCCTTCCGCGAATGTTGCTGCTGCTGTGTCGACTGCGACTGCTGCTGCTGTGGTGGCAGCTCACGCTTGTTTTTACTCCTACTTTCCTTGGACCTATCCTCCTGGCCCATTGCTTCGGCCACCAGGCACTTGATCGTCTCCTTCCCCTCTGTGATGGTCTGTTCAGTCAGCTGGTTCTTTGACAAAACGCTCACTTGCTTCGTTAGCTCTTGAACCAGTGATCTAAGCTCCCGGTTCTCTGCTCGGAGCTCTTCCATCAACTTTTCGTTTCGCTCCGCACTGCGCCGCAAAACCTCAAGGGTGGCTATTAGGCCCTCCTCGATGGCCGACGCCGCACCCTCCTGATTCTTCGCCTCCGCTGGCTGATCGTCTGGCAGAGCGACGGGTGTTGCTGCGGGCATATCGGATGGCGAGGCGATGACGGGCGAAGCGGATTGTGTACATTGTGGTGCGACTGCCAGCACGTCGGGAGCCTCTGGAGTAGTGCCCGCTCCCTCGTCGTCGGTGATTTCGATATCGATAGTGACATCTGCTGTCGCTGGGGTGTTTTCGGCTGATGGCACCGCCGGTGACGTGATGGGCCCCAACAGCGCCCCTTCCAGGGTGTCCCCCATGCTTCCAAAAAGGGACCTGTTGCCGTGGGTTGTCTGCGACCTGGACCGCATCACCCGCCTTGGCATTCCTTGCTGGCCCACGTCCTTTGGGGACTCCTCGGTCGTAGGTGAGTCCGCCGACGCTTCAGTACCGGTGACTGGATTCACGCGGCTTACCGCCCGGGATCGCAAGATCCTCTTAGGGGTGTCCTCCGTACTCATATTGTTGATGTGTGTGTGTGTGTGTGTGGGGGGGGGGGGGGGGGTCCCAATCTACACACGGACAACCCCTACCCCGCTTGTTCGGTTTGCTGCTGCCGAGCCAATGATGGTACTTGGGATAATTCGTTTGCTCGTCTACAACGCTCCTTTTACGGATTCGGCAACTTGGATCTTCAGCTGTCAGCAGTCACGCGAATTCGAAAACTCGAGTCTTCATTTTAACGGATTTGGCAACTGCAGTGTACAATGTTTTTTCACTAATTACTTGCGAATTGACCTAAATTCACGCGGTTTTCGCAAAGTTTCTCTTCGTCCCACTTGGAGTCACGATAAAAAACTAGATCCGGCCAAGATCCGGACGCTTCCACACGAGAAAACAAGGGAGTCCCAAGTGAGGCTACGCCCCCTGACGCTAGTGTTCTATTCTTGTTTTCACTATTTCCCGATGATTTTTCTGCCAATTTTCACACCACTCGATGATTGTTCTGCCTTAGCCGGCATTTTAACACCTTTACGTTGATTTTGAGGCGAATTATAGCGAAACATTCACTTTGCGAGCGGAGTTTCATAAGGTCGACCTTCCTCGTTGACAGCTCGAAACCGTTAGAGGCCACAATGGAGGGGGTGCTGTGTAAGGTGAGGATTTCGAACATGCTGTCGGATCCGTTCGAATCTCACCGGGGTCTGAGGCAAGGTGATGGACTCTCCTGCCTTCTATTCAACATCGCTCTGGAAGGTGTCATGAGAAGCGCGGGCTTCGACATCCGTGGCACGATTTTCACCCGCTCTCTCCAATTCCTCGGCTTCGCGGATGACATCGACATCATCGGGCGGAACACTAGGACGGTGTGCGAGGCGTACACCCGACTGAAACGCGAGGCCGCAAGGATTGGACTAATGATCAATGCGACGAAAACAAAGTACCTGCTCGTCGGAGGCTCTGACAGTGACAGAGCCAGGCTGGGGAGCAGTGTATCAGTGGACGGCGACGAACTTGAGGTAGTAGAGGAGTTTTGCTACCTCGGCACTGTCGTAACTCCGGACAACAACGTGAGCTGTGAAATCCGGAGGCGCATTGTTCAGGGGAATCGTGCCTACTATGGACTCCACAAACTCCTGCGGTCCAGATGGCTTCTCCCACACACGAAATGTGTCATATACCGCACGCTGATAAGACCGGTCGTTCTCTATGGGCATGAATCCTGGACTCTGCTCACGGAGGACGCCAACGCCCTCGCAGTCTTCGAGAGGCGCGTGCTCCGGTCTATCTTTGGTGGTGTGTACGAGCAGGGCGTGTGGAGGAGAAGAATGAACCACGAGTTAGCTGAGCTGTATGGCGAGCCGGACATCCTGACGGTGGCGAAAGCCGGCAGGATTCGTTGGTTGGGGCATGTCATGAGGATGCCGGACTCATGCCCCACCAAGAAGGTGCTCACCAGCGACCCGCCCGGCACGAGACGACGAGGAGCTCAGCGAGCTCGGTGGATGGACCAAGTGGAGCAGAACCTGCGAGACATCGGATGCGACCGGGGTTGGAGGGCTGCAGCCATGGACCGAGCTACCTGGAGAACGATTGGTGACCAGGCCATGTCAGCACGACGTGCTCAACTGCGAGCGGGCCATTGAAGAAGAAGAAGAAAAAGAATCATTGCCCGCGAGTTCGAAGGAGTTGGAGACAGTTTGTTTACACCTTGATAAAGATCAATTCAGAGGAGGGTGGCTGAGGTCAACGGTGGTTGCGGTGAAGCTGTGGAGCTCTTGCTTGAAACTTTGGTTCACATCCGTCGTGTGGTATCCTGCATCGAGAAGTGAGTTAAAACCGTCAGGAAATGACTGGCCATCTACTTCAGCTCAGGTATACTCACTCTTTAGTTCTAACAAGTTCTCAATGGTTCGAGATGGGGTTTCAAATATTTCCACCGACAGGAAATGAAAAGCAAGAATGTGTTCCTAGCAGCGGTACCAAGTGTTGGGCAAGCCTCAGATTACAGGGTTTGACAGGCCAACATACAACTGGGGCAACGTTCCTTCTAAATCGCACCTTCTTTCAAAACAATAACAAAATTGAAGTTCTAACGTCAACTGGCTTATCGATCAGCATCACGCTGTAACTTGACACGGAGGGCGTAACCGATCAGTGTCAAAAAGGAACTTGTCAATGAAATGAGCGTTCTAGACACGGCAGAAAATCATCACGCTTCTGATGTTTCATATTGTTGTACTTTTTTCATTGGAGTTTACCGCTGTAAATATTTAAAAAATCGCGCGCTTTTTTGTACGTCTGGTTTCACATTCCTGGTGAATTACAAAGTGTAGCAAAAGTGTCTTGTGAAGGTTCAAGTGAGAAATTACATTGTGTATTGAACAATGGAGGGTGAAAACGAATTCAACGAGTTCCTTGAGATAGATATGTTGGATAGCGAAGAAGAAAACGAAGGTTTGCATTTGTATGAAAGCCTGATTCTCCGTGGAATTCGATTATCCGGTGTCAGCCCAGTTCCGAACAACCCGGACAAATGTTTAAAGTATGTATGTAATGTAGTATGTATGTAATGTCATTCACCAGGTATGTGAAACCAGACGTACAAAAAAGCGCGCGATTTTTTAAATATTTACAGCGATAAACTCCAATGAAAAAAGTACAACAATATGAAACATCAGAAGCGTGATGATTTTCTGCCGTGTCTAGAACGCTCATTTCATTGACAAGTTCCTTTTTGACACTGATCGGTTACGCCCTCCGTGTCAAGTTACAGCGTGATGCTGATCTATAACAAAGTTGACGTTAGAACTTCAATTTTGTTATTGTTTTGAAAGAAGGTGCGATTTAGAAGGAACGTTGCCCCAGTTGTATGTTGGCCTGTCAAACCCTGTATTACATGGAACTACGGAAGCAAGTATTCCCTTCATTTTATCCAAAAGGTATTGCAACTGCATGGAAGAACAAAATGACATGGTGTAAGGCCACAGCCCACCCAACAACTCTGAGCGAGTTGGTTTCCTTCAGAGTTCTGATTAGTTCGGATAGGTATGATAAGGGAAAAGTGTATAAGACAATTTCAAAATCTATATCTATAAAATTCTTGTGTCACGGTGTTAGTGTTCAAACTCCTCCTAAACGACTGAACCATTTAAACTCAAACTTTGCACACACGTTCCTTAGGTATGAGAATAGGTTTTTAACTATGTCTCATATCTGTAAATTTTATACTTTTTAAATTAATAACAATTTTCTATCGTCATACATTGGTTTGTTTGTTTTGTTTACATTCAGCAATGACACATAAAGTGAACTACAACAAGTATAAACGGACACAGCAACATGCCTTTTGACATACTGTGGTGGTGAGTTTAATTCAAAAGTGGTGAATTTAATTCAAACAACTCGTTTCATATGAGTGACGATAGTAAAATCTTTGTTAACTTTTGGTAATAATAACTAATGTTATTAATTGGTGGTAGTAGAATATGTGTTCAAATTATTGATGCTTAGAGCAGTGAGAAAACCTTCACATTTACCAGTGTTGTGAAAACGAATTTCAGTATAGTTACTAC
Source organism: Anopheles ziemanni (assembly GCF_943734765.1). Taxonomy (NCBI): domain Eukaryota; kingdom Metazoa; phylum Arthropoda; class Insecta; order Diptera; family Culicidae; genus Anopheles; species Anopheles ziemanni. The sequence continues at coordinate 204,094 of NW_026690076.1, forward strand.
AGCGAGGCTATGAACTCGCGAATAGGGACGAGCATGCTTATTCGTCACGTTTACATGCAATCCAACGTGGCGTAAGTTTCACTGTTACCAAGACAAAATGCGGCGCATAGTCATGATACAACAAAACGTGTGTTCAAACATTAATGTCGCTGAATTTAGTCCGACAAGCTATGATTAGTATCGAGGATCTTTGCATGGTAATTAAAAATTTACCGCTAAGTTTTTATTATGTTTTAGGTTCGCCGAATCGAAGTCCATCTAATTTGATGGACACTGAAATAAGTCGTGAACTGCAGCATAATATTGCAGTCATGTTGGATATCGTTTCTCACAACGTATCAATGTTGACTGATGAACAAGCATATGTTTACGAACGCATTATCATGGCAGTATCAACGGGACAAAGTGGTATCTTTTTTTGGATGCCCCAGTCCGAACTGGCAAAACATTTCTCATGTCGCTCTTGCTTTCCAAAATACGAGCAAACAATGACATTGCAATACCAGTTGCTTCATCTGGAATTGTAGTTGAAAATGGAGGTAGAACGACCCATTCATCATTTAGGCTACTTCTAAACATCAATAGGAACCCAAAAGCCGTATGAAACATCAAAAATCAATCACTCATGGCCTAGGTCATGCAACAGTGAAAAATAATTTTCTGGGAAGAATGCACCATGGCAAAGAAGCATTCTCTTGAGGCGCTGTACAGAACACTCAAAGACGTGAAGTGTAATAAAGATTGTTCCAGTAATACAGTAGGTCCCTGCAGTACGCTATACTCGATATACGCGAATTAGCAATACGCGATTTTTTACAACTGACAGCTCATAGGGTTGCTCGACTTCTGATTAGTCAATTTTACTTTGTTTTGGTAGAATGAAGTTTTTAATATGCACTTTTTAACAGAGATACAATAGAAAAAATGGAACCCTTATTAGTGATTTGGATTGAAGATATGTTAAATAAGCGTTTCCCTCTCAGTGTCAACTCTTCAATGTGAAGTATAAACGATATGACAGAGGAAATCCGCAATACGCGAAAATTCGACATACGCTATTGCGTTCGGTCCCAAACATTCGCGTACTGCGGAGACCAACTGTACTGTGTTTCTCCTCTCAGGTGATTTCAGGCAAACTCTTCTCGTAGTGCCACAATCCACCTATGCTGATAAGATCACCTGAACTTGCCTTACTCATCGGTGTTGTGGAGCAATTTTGAAAAACTTTAGCTAAGCATAAACAGGCACGTCCAAATGCTACAGGATCCATCAGCTTCTACTTTTTCCAAACAGTTATTAGACATCGGCAATACACCTTAGCAGATTCTTAAAAAGCTCTAATAGAAACCCAATTTAGAAAACTAATATGTACGTCATACATGGCTTACCAGGCGTGCATAAAACATCGTTCATTCAATTGGTCTGCTTGATTAATAACAAAATAAGGATGATAATTATAAGCAGCCTCACTATAAGCTTATTACGACGTAAAAAGGGTAAATACAATGAAATTAATGTACTTAAGAAATATAATGTGACCTTTAAACCAATTTTTAACAACATCAAACGGGTCAGCTAGTACTACATATAATTTTGAAAAGGAGCGTTAGGACTTAATGAATATTTTTTAATTTAAATAATTAAATTGTAATCCTCCAAAGATTTAAAAAATAAAACAACCGAAGAGATTGTCATTAGTCTTTCTTTAAGGTGTAAAAAACAAATTATGTAACGCATCAACTTACTTTCGGTCTGGAAATAGGAATTCCCCGCGACGATACAGGTCTGGATATTATCAGTGCTGGTAAAGTACTTACCCCAGTTTCCGTTCCTCCACCCATGTTAGCCATTACTTTTTCCACGTACAATGAATCAGATAAGACTAGCAGCGAATATCTGATTCCACCCGGTGGAAGAATGGTGCAGAAAATGATTATAAAACATTTATAAATTAATATATGTGCATTCCTCCTACGGACGTATTTCGCCAGCTCTGGGACAAAGCCAACGCGAACCGTGCCACTAATCGACACAGACCAGTATGAACGAGCACCAACGTACAAATGTTGCATGAAGTAAGGGAGGTTGCATGTTTACTCGGTTGCACCTCACGATTCTCCGGCGTGAACATTAACTGGCCCTAAACTTTTGCTGGAATTCTATCCCACCACTAAGGGTTTCTTCCTGCCTCGGTGGAATGCATTCCGAACACATGTAATTTACGTTGCCTTTAGTGGAGAATTATGTTCCCTTTAGCCGTCGGTGTCGTTTGCCATTCGTTTCCACGAGCAACAATTTCCCCATTGGATGCCCTATGAGGCGCTGGCGTGGAATTGCTCCAACCTTGCACTGTACATTTGAACGCTAGCGTGAAGAACTTTACAGCGTTGGGACATTTCCTGAACGGTGGAAGGTATAGCAGAACCCAGACTTTCCCACTGTTGAGGCTTTCACCGTAATTGTCCGAGCTTCTGTGCTGTTTTTCTCCTTTGTCCTCATACCACCACACATTCCTTTCCCCGATGGACGAGATTTGCAGTTTCTGCTGCCCTCGAATCGATTATAAGATTCTCGCGTGGTTTAAACGGGGCATAATTTACCACATTGGATAATGACATTGGTGTCCCTGGTGAAGTCCGATGGTGCTTTCCGGCAATTCGAAAATTGTTAAAAATTGCTAGCACAAAATTGCAGCCCGTTTGGATGATGAGACTTACGTCTTTCGAAGCATTATGGAAATGACATGCACACTTTCAATGCATTCTGCTTCCGATGTATCTGGTATCAGCCAACTTCTCGCAAGCGATGGGTGGGAGTGATACACGACATGCCATTCATATTCCTTTCTCAGGAAGAAATATTAAACGTTGGTGAGAGCAAAGGTAGTTGGACAACAGGGGAGACCATCATGTTTCGTGTTTGTAAGGAATATATTAAAGAATTTTTTTCGTTCGTCTATCGCTCGTTTATATGACGGAGACCAACCATTGAACTTCCGTTCAATTTTAGTCTACTTCTTGCACGTCGCGAATGGTTCGGCACGCATCCGCCATCGCGTGACATTGCTATTAATTTGCATCCAACATACTAGCCTGGTGCCGCACTGAGAACATTCTGAGGGTACAAAATGGGACATGCTTCATTTGCCTAAATGTTTGCAAAATCTTTTTTAATGATGGAACTAACAAAAAATCAGTATTACTCTCATTTCTAAGTGAAACAAAATTGCCAGAATTCAATTTGAACCCACAGCACAACACATGTAGAAGCTTGCATACAAGGGACAAAGTTTGCTGTTATTCTCACAACATAATGTATGTTAACTAACGTAAATTACACGTCTGCAATATGTTGGACATGAAACGAATTTAGTAAACTATAGTCTTGTGGTGAGCATGGCCTGACTAGCCTCTGTTTAGCTGCTGTTTAATAACGATGAAGTGACAAAATGTAATAAATAATTACAGCTTTGCATTAATTGGGAATATGTTGGGATCATTTTGCTGGAAAAATAGCGTGCACGGGTCGGTTCGCTTTATGATGAACTGTTGAATAATTAATTTTTAGATGAAAGTTTCATAATTCACAAATTTACATTATGCAACACATGACTCACCATTGGAAAGTTTTAAAGCGAACATAACTAACAATTAACCTTTCCGCTAACGCGATTACGGATCTGCGAGAAAAAGTAAAATCCGCAGAATTGATTCTGCTTGTTCTTAATGATTACAACTACCCTTATCAATTTGCATTTGTCTTTCTTTCTTTCTTCATCCAAAGCACAGCATGAAAAGCGATGGAATGGTTATCTGGATTCTCGCGTAGTTTTCTATAGGCGAAATTAGTTTTCCGTTCCCATTTTCCCATTTCTAAAGTAACATGCACGGCAGTGGTTGGGGGTAAGAATGAAAATCATTAAACAGATTCGACAATTTGTTGCTCATTTTGTTGTCGGTCGAGGTTTTACTTGTCTAGGAGGAGAGGAGGATAAAAAAGAATGCCACTTCAACATTATTCTTAATTACTTCTTCGAGCAAAAACTAAAACCTTTAAGCAATCCCAATTCCAGAACGTGTACAACAGTATTCTTTTCTCGTTTACCGTCCCATCATGATTAATGATTTCTTAAAACTGTATAAAAAAACTGTAAACAAAATGTATGTTCAATAATGTTAAACAACAACAAGAAGTGCAAAAACCTACGCATCTTAGTATTTTACGTGCTTTCGTCGTCGAAACGTGCTTTTACGTGCTTTCAACTACGGAACGTGATAAATCTTCACACTGACATGTGCTAATTCACACTTTTTCATCAATGACTTTTCTATAACATCGTTAAATTACTACTTCCTGCTCGACCGAAAATATTTTCTCTCACAGGTGCTGGAGAAAACATGTCTTCTCACACTCCCATCGTTCCCAACGAACGTAGAAGTTTTTCCAACACGCTCATTAAACATCCATGGGTGCTAGTTCCACCCTAGCTGTCTTTTAGTTTCTGTTAGCAAATTAAATTTTCAAGAAATTTTTTTTTCAACTCGTGGCAAAGTGTTTGCTTCATTTGCACCTTCATTGCTCTGTCGGTTCATATGTCTGTTTAGCTGTGCATAGTTTTTTAGCCAATATTCTTGCATGCTTTTTTAGTACAGTAAAGGATCGCAGTAGCTTACTCTTGTTTAAATTATTTCATTCACAAAAATACATTTATAAAAAGAAATTGAGATAAACGCAGTTTATTTGAATTAATTACAAAAATATAACTTTCAAATAATCAGTCAACAATTTATTTTCTCAAAAAGCAATTTTTAATTTGAAAAATCATATCATCATATCAGAAAACATGTAAATTTTACTTAAAATATTCATAAATTTTCAGTTGTACTTGTATTTTAAATTCAAAATGATTTAAAACAGTACACGGTTGCATGATTTTTCTGATATGTATTTTACCTTTAGTTGATTCTGTATTATACCGTATGCTTCCTCTGCGTATGAGTCCCTAAGCCAATTTTGAATCGCATGATTTTTATGTTAGATTTGACCCATTTCACCAATGTTAAGTTTCTGCGCCACTTTCTTAAGCCTAAGAAAATCGAAATAAATGGAATCTTCATAATTAGAAACACCGTATTCAACACATTTGACAATCCTTTGCAATGTGTTATCTGTGTCTGAAAAGCGCTCGTCTTTAACGTTTAGTTTCCGTTTGAGTATCATAAAGTAGCAGAATTTCATATCGGACGAAAGGTCAACACCCAAGCAGGAAAGGCTTGAAAGGTGACGGTTTAGGAACGTTTTGTAACAAGGAATGTAGATGTTATCCATTAGTAGGAGAGCATTGTAATGCAGTTTTGTAAGAACCCGCCGATTGTTTTGGGGGTTAGTTAAAAAATTCCACACCTCCATAAAACAACTATCTCTTTGGGTAAAAATACTCCCTTTAGACTTGTTGAAAATTATTTCTCTTATTTCATGACTTCCCCAGTTGTACATAAGATAATTAATAACCATTGTTGCCTTCAGCATGACTGTTTCGGCACTTTCGGTTGTTATTTTCTGTTCGTGATCAGTTTCCTCAAACTCTTCTTGATGCTGGTGCTGCTGCTCTCCGTGATTCGTTTTTGGATCTTTTCCCTGTATTAACCCTGGTTGCTCGACGTGACTTAGGTCAGTTTTTTCCTCCTTCATTTCTTGCCTTTCTTTATGCTTCTGTTCCTCCAGTTCTTCATTTTGCTTCTGATTTTTTTGTGCATCTTTTTCATGTAACAGTATCATTTCCTTAGTTTGGTTTGGTTTCTGTTTCTTCATGCCTTGAGCAGATTTTTTATGTTGCTTTTGATTTTGCTGTTGAACGGTTTTGCCATTGATTGATTGCTCATTGGGTGGCATATTTTTATCCTCGTTTGCACTTTGCCAAAGATCCTCAGCATGAGTGGCAACAGCACAGTAGAGTTTCTCGAATGCTATGTACACTTTCTCTTGCTCCTCTAACTCAACATCACCTTCAACACGCGTCACTATCATACCGTGCAACTGAATGTACTCATTGTAGTGTGAGGATAACATTTTTGATAACACTTTAATCCGCGAACATCCGTTTAGTTGACTCTCGTCCAGCAGACGCTGCATGCGCTCTACCTTTGCCAGAACATGGGTCCGATGGCGAATGATCCCAAGAAGCTCAGCAGTCGGAGCTTGCTCACTTTCGATACGCGAAGACGAATTTATCGGATGAGCCGAACCTTTCGTTCCCTTAGGAGACATTCTCCTTGTTGCGTTTGATGAAGACAACTACCTTTCCAGAGTCCGATTTACCATTATTTATTTCTAACTTCCACGCACGAAGAGCGTACCCAATCGTCTACCCAACAACCCATACCCGTAAATACCACGGAAAAATGTACGCATGATTGCGGTGCCACTACCTGCAAAGGGTATGACACAGACTGCTTTAGAGGAAAGGCATGCCAATCTTTATTATCATCAAAAGCTCAATTAAAAGAATCTATGGAGTTGAACAAATTTTTTTTTTATTTAAATAATGTTTTGATTTCATTTTGAACGCACTGATTATAATTGGTAGCAAAATTCTCTCTCGAAAGTCTTTTGTCTTAAAAGGGCGAACAGGAAAACAAACTTTTAGCTAGTCTAGTTTGTGCGCAGCTGCATTCGTTTAGAAAGAGGACGCCAAAGTAAAACTAAGACAAGGAAATAACAACGATTTGAAAATATCAGGTAGAAGAGGCAAGTTGGACAGATATTGGCTCGTAATATCACGGCTCAATGCATGCAGAAATTGTACGGTCAACAGTTCATGGTTCCCTCTCGTACGTCAAGTACCTGAAGCAGGTAGCTCTGGTGGCCATAATAATGGAAATGGCTATAGGGCAGCATTTTTCATAACGATAAGATAGATCCTGGGTAAACTATTACCACCTGCTAAAGCGGTAAAAAACGAAAGAAATAGAGACGGGGATATTTTTTTCCACCGTGCGCAGGTGTAAGATATTTTTAACAACTATGCCTTGGTTGACCTTCATCCGTGACCGACAAACCGTAATCGGAAACTATTGAGGTGAAGCTGAACCAAAGATCCAAACACGACCTCTCTTCAGCATTATTTTTACATTCCCACCGACGTAGGAAACTTTTCAACTGGTCTGATGACTGGTGCAATTTATGGTTGAACTTTGATTCCAATTTGTTTGTCGAGCCCAACTAGTTTGCATTTTGTCTACTCTAGACTTCTAGTAATGCTATGGAATATAAGCGCTATACTTCTACCCACCATAATCAGTCTGAACCAGAATTCTACTTCTAATAGTGGTTTGTTGCTTCTTTTTTAAACTACTAGGTAAAACGGCCCGGTTACACGGGCCAGTTACAGTACCCATTGCACGGGTCCCAGTTACAGTGCCCGTTTACAGGGCCCGTTTACAGGACACGTTGAATGTTCCCGGTTAAAGGGGCCGGTAACACGGCCAATTTACAGGGCCCGGTTCCACGGCCCGGTAAAAGGACTCAGTTCACAGGGCCCGGTAAGTCGGCCCGTTGACAGATCCCGGTTACAGGGCCCGTTTACAGGGCCTAAACTTATGAATGTAGTTTACTGCTTAATTTTATTCTGCATTGGTTATTTCCATTACATTGCAGCACCACTTTTTCCAAGAATACATGCAATGTTCGAAAAAATTGTCCCTAAAATCTCGAAAACGTTTCATTTCCTTCGTACTGCAAACTTTGAATGAAACTGTGTAGCACGTTCACGCTTTGCCGTTTTCATTTCGGCAAAGTAACCATCGACTACCAAAAACTCGTCCAGCGCAAGAAAAATTTCCCCTACCATGCTGCATCCATAGTATCCTTAGCAAAATAACAGCAAGTGGGGAAACCTTACAGTGCGTGGGAAAACCGGAACGTCGAAATTGTGCATCTCACTTTGGCGCTCGATTCGCTCGTTCAACGGTGCTATTGCTATCTAAGCTCAAGGTAGAAATTGTCGAAATTGTGCATCTCACTTTCACGCTCGCTTCGCTCGTTCACCTTCGTTATTGCTATCTAAGCTCAAGGTAGAAATTTCATCTCGCTTACGTGCTCACTTCGCTCAATCGTACTGTCTAATGGAACCACTCAGTTAGCGGAGTTTGTATACGGGATCACGTTCCTCTGCATCTTTACCTAATGCTACAACATCAAAATGATATACCAAATACAGAACGTGCATAATCGTTGAACCTTCGTTAAGAATTCATTCCGGTACCATTGTTGAAAGTTCGGGGCGTCATCGTTAGAGTCTTGTAACTATCTTACCGTGATGACATGAGTTGAAACCGATGCTTCTTGTACCGTTTGAACTTGTCTTCTGCCGCACATCACCGGAAGGGGGATGACCGCGCAAAGGAATGATTTATGTGTGTTATTAGTTTTCATGACTTCATATTGAAGGTACCTAAAAGTGCGCGACAACTTTCTCCATTACATCTCCCTACCATGTGGTGTTGCTATCCACATTCAACGATCTTATCCAAACGACTTACGTAATGCGCGATGATTTTTGTTTTCCCACGGGGATGTTCGACAGTTAGTGAATAATTTTGCATTGGAGAGTAGGAGAACAAGAAATGGGAAAACAGGTGACGTCTTTCCAGGCGCAGTTGGAGAAGATCGATATCGCATCGATATTCCCATTATCTTCTTCTCTCTTTTGCAGGGTAGGTAATAAAATATTAAGTTTAACTCCTCCGATGCTCTTTGCGCATGATTTACTGTGGCCAGGGATGTCCATCGTCCACATCGTACTCTTTGTGATGTTTTCAATGTGCGGACGTCGAAGCAGAGCAGCAACCTGAGCCAACCAGCCATTGACCGATGACTGCCGACGCAGCAACACGCGCCAATTGGACACCTGGCGCACCGTGAGATATGACGATGCAACAACACGCCCCGACTGGTCACCCGGAACACTAGGAGATATGCGGACGCAGCTCGGTACATCAGGGCAGCGGTTCTCCAAAACGCTTCAGTTCTGTAAACGAGGACGATGAAATAAAATGAAATAAATGAAATCACTTCTTGAAAAAGCCATCCCGCAAAACAGACTCGTAACTTCGGTTCCATATGCTACGGTTTCTGGTTACGCGTGCGCATGGTGACGTGAATTCATGGAAGCTTATCACGCAGTTGCATTGGACTCAAGCATTCTTCCATGATACGTAAAGATTTCTTTCGTCTTTTTTTAAGCCATCATCATGTTTGTTTATAATGATGTGGAACGAACTCGCACCGCAAGGAATTTATCCCACTGTCTACACACAAACACATCGCCCTTCGTATCGCTACGTTCCGAAGAATTTCTTCAGGGTGGCGTTCGACTATTTTTAGCATTTCCTGTTCAAACTGATTTGAATAAAACGGCAATTAGTATGATAATCTCACGCAACTCACACCACTTAGGCACCAAACTCTTCTTATTAGTGTAGATCGCCAACTTGTACGTTATGTCAGGGACGGAAACGATTTTGTTTCGATTGGATTTCAGGCAAGCGGGTGACCAATATGATGCCATATATACACCAATATACCTACATGCTGGAAAGATGACATCATGCTTGACTGCCCCCCACTGCGACCGCGTAGAAACGCGCTTTGCTAGCGTGGAATGGTCCGAGCAACAACAGCAGGAAACGATGTGGATTTTTTATATTTGCTAAGTGGGGAGCAAGTCTATTTGGGCGAGGCACCCGGTATAGGACTTCCCATGGGATCGAACCAGAAAGAATCTGTTTTTGTAGTTGTAGTTACACAAAAACAGATACATAGTTCTTTAGCACTAGAACTACCGCGGTTTTTACACTTGAAACTTTAGCGCAAATTATTTTCAATATTAAAAAAAATAGTTTTGAGTACATAAAAATTAACATTCAATTAGATGTGTAAAAATTATGCATTAACATTTGGTATTCTACCAGCGTTAAGAAATAAATGTGATTGAAAAAGTACCTGAACAGTCAAAATGACTGGTCCGGTAGTTCTAGTGTTAGTGTTCTTAACCGAGCATCGTCGGGGCATCAATCTAATTGGGAAACTGAATTTAGATCTGGTAGGGATAGTATCTTGCTGCTTGGTATCCCGTATTTGGCTAGTAGAATTGCGTCTTCAATCACTTCAAATTTTTCTTGTAGCATACGTATTTGTCGCCTACGATAATTTTCCTTTCCAGGGGCGTCATCGGCCCAACAAACGCGAGAACGCACTTAAAACTCGAAGTGTGATTTTTTGTCATGGCTGAGTCGTTAGTCAGTATAATAGGTCTGGCTAGCAAAACCGACCAAAATTAAACAGGAACGGACCCTTTTGCAGAGGCGGATCTACCTATGAGCGGACTGAGCAACCGCGGGGGGCCTCGTGGTTAAGGGGCAGTCGTGCTTAAGGGAGCTCTGTGATGAAAACCCCAAATCGAATAAGTAACCACCGATTTCAGTTATTCTCGCTGTGTCATGCACACTATAATCAAGGTTTTTTTATTGTTATACTATGATATTACTTTGTCAATGTTAATTTTCACCTTTAAAGTCCTAGCAAAATATGTTAGCTTCTGTCTTCTTTCCATCTAATCTTTTCCGTTTGACTTGAAATGCTCTTAATCCTTGGGCTACCAGCAAAAGTCTGCATTGTTACACTTTTGAATTATTTTCCTCTTCACTGTTCAAATTGATAAAAGATTTAATAATTTGAGAGAGATTCAGCCGTAGCCTTAAAAACTGAAACTATAGGTCGAATCGCATACGAATTTGTTTAATTTTTAACCATGGCTTAAATTAAGCGATGGTCTACTTTAGCCGCTCGAATTTGGTATCGCGTACTGTTTCAATTGACCATGGTTAAATGTTAAACCAATGGATGTAATTTTGATACAAAGCCTACTTTGCGCTTTGATGACAAACAATTTGAAATGTTATTCTGAACGTTTTCAAATCAATTTTAATTAAAAAAAAACAACTTCTTTATTTTTCTTTATTGTTTAAAATTTTCACTAGTTATTTTCTTGGCATTGGTACATTTTTATTAACTACTAATGAAAAAATAACAACACGATATGGAAAACACAAACCTGTGAAATCTTTTACCTAGTGTAATTCGTAAAAACATTGGCCATTCTGCCATTTACTTTGGTTTAATTGCAAGAGGTGGGACAGTTTACAACGGGAATTAATGCAAAATAAATTTTCTGCCACTAATTCATGCCACAGAAAATATTCTAGTGGATTTCCATATCGTAGAAAATTATAACGACTGATTCGTATCGAAGCAAGGCATTTGGCTCAACTGTAAACTGCATTCAAATTAAAAATAAATGCTAAAATATATAACGTACATATCTTTCAATTTTTCGCTTCCACTTTTTATTAGAAAAATTAGGTGGAATACGCCATTTGTTGCCTTCGTTCATACAACCGGATAAGGTTCAGTTCGTTAAGCCACGTAATCCAACCAACTCTGTTTAAAAAAAACTCACGTGTTTTTCGATAAGCTAATAAATATAAAAAAGATGTTCGATAACTTGTCCTATCCTAAACACTCGTTTGCCCATCGGCGACATAACCGGTATTTATTTGTGTTTTTACTTTTTTATTAATGCTTTTTCATCCACTCCAATTTTAAAAATGTATATTCTTTTGCCTAGTTTCACAAAAATATCGACTTCCCTATTGATGTTTTGCAATAAAATATCTTGCGCGGAAGATTTGTTTATTAAACAACTACCCCAGACACATCATAAAATAAACCATCGTCAACGCTGAAGTCAGAGCGTATGCGATGCCAGAAACCATGGTTTATTATACTGCTCGAAACTTTTACCCGCAGAACCGTAGGGTGTGTGACAATCGTTTGTTTAGTTTTAAACCATGGTTTAATTTGACACAAATGAATGACAAATGAACGCGGTTCATCCAAAATGAACGCTAGACGGCAGATTAAACCATGGTTAAATAAACAAATCCGTATGCGATTCCACCTATTGTCTTGCGTATAATCTTTCAACCCGTGTGGTAGCTCACAAATCTTGCTCAAGTCACTATGAGCCGTTCTGCTATTTAAGATGACTATACGGACATCTCCAGCTTGGTTTTCCGGTGTCTTTTGAAACTTGATTCTTCTTACGTCGATGTCTCGTTGCGCATGGCATTGCTTGAATTCGGTGTACAAGGTTTCTGATTCGTCAGCAATTTGGTCCGTTACCGGGTTTGTGACGTCTAAATTCATAAGGTCAGTTACGTGTCCATATGAATCAGCTGTTGAGTCCGTTCCCCCCTTTTCGTTTGCGGTGTGGTCTAAGTTTCCGCTGACCTTGGGGTTCTTATCCACTGTACCTTCGCCGTCTTCCCCTGCGCTTGGTTTTGTGGAATGAAGCGCTTTTTGCTGACCTCGCGTTGTTACTGCTATTAGCCCCGCCTCGGTGTTGTTGGTTACCTTTTCTGGTGCCTCCGAAGGAAGTAAGCGGGACAGAAAATCGGCCACCACATTTTCTTTTCCCTTTTTGTAGCGAATTTCGCATTCTGTACCTTGTAGCTTTAAGCGGAGGCGTGTCAAGGTCGGGGACGTTTCTTTTAGTCGCCATATGGAAACTAGAGGTCGGTGGTCGGTGTACACAATGAATCTTCTTGCGAACACTTCTTCTTCTTGGCGTAACGACCTCTTGGTCATGCCTGCCCGTTAAGGGCTTACGAGACTTGTTTCCCTGTTGTACGTGGTACAGGGTCCTCTCGTACAGGGGAGGGTCCGGTCTCGGTTGGGATTCGAACCCACGCCGTCGAGGTGGTGAGCCCCGACGCTCATGGGCCGATTTTCTAACCGGCGCTACCGCTCGGCTGTCGCGGACCCCTTGCGAACACATACGGTTTAAAATACTTATACGCCCAGACTATTGCGAGAAGTTCTTTCTCAATAGTGTGATAACGTACCTCTGCTCCCCTCAGGCCCCTACTGGCGAATGCTATCGGCCTATCTATTGTCTTTTCGTTAGAGAGTACTGCGCCAATCGCGTATCCGCTGGCATCTGTAGTAAGAACAAAAGTGTCGTCGTATTGAGGACGGACAAGTAAGGGTTCGGTAGTGAGCGCATGCTTGAGTTGTTTGAAAGCTTCGTCACAGGCCGGTGTCCAATAGAATTTCACCCCCTTTTTCAGCAGGTCATTCAGTGGTTTCCTCAACGCGGCTACATTTTCAATGAACTTGGCGTAGAAATTGATCGTCCCTAAGAAGGATCGTATATCATGGATCGAGGTGGGTGCCTTTATATCTTCTATGACTTTTACCGCCTCCCGGAGTGGCTGTATTCCGTGTTGGTTGAGTCGGTGACCCAAATACCGTACCTCTTCCCTTAAAATTTGGCATTTTTTCGGTTCAAGTGTTAACCCATTTTTACGGAGTCCTATAAGCACTTTACGCAGATGCTCGTTATGTTCCTCTATGGTGCGACCGTATACTACGATGTCATCCAAATAAACTACTGCCCTTACTCCTTCTATGTCGTACAGCACGTTATTCATTAGTCGTTGGAAGGTGGAAGGACTATTCCTCAGTCCCATTGGCATACGGACGTACTCGTAATGTCCCGTCGGAGTTGAGAAGGCCGTTTTAGGCGAGTCTCTGGGGTTTAGTGGGACCTGATAAAACCCTGACTTTAAATCTAACGTAGTGAAGTATTTGCTATCCCCGAATGAATCCAACAAATCGTTTATAAATGGAATCGGATATACAAAGCGTATCGTGACCTTGTTGAGATCCCGATAATCCACTACTATTCGGTACCGTAGTGTTCCGTCCGCATCCTTCTTCTTCGGGATGGTCATGACCGGGGCATTCCAAGGACTCTTGCTGGGCCGTATAATTCCCTGCTTCAACATTTCGTCGGTCATTTCCCTCAACTGTGCCTTTGTGTCTTCTGGATATCTGTATTGTCTTGTGTTGATCGGAACGTTCGTGCTTGTCTCTATTTCATGTACTTCCTCCGTGGTGCAGGGGAATTTATCGCCCTCTAGGAAGAAAACATCGTTGAACTCTCGTATGAGTTGCTCCATTCCCTCTGCCTTGGTATCGATACTCATTGTTTCGATTGGTGTCTTTATACGCTCCTCCCCCTCGATTGGTTTCAATTTTTTGTATTCCACGAGGTCATAATCCTCATCTTTATCCAGACTATCGTCACATGAGTAATATGCTTCGGGCATTAAGGGTGCGTCCTCCTCTACGTAATATATCTGCTCAGGTTCCACTTTCTTTCTCTTAGCCCTATGACCCTTCTTACTTCCTAATTTCTCTCCGTTTCCGTCAGAGCAGCTACGAACTCCACATGTTAGGTGCAGTTGGTTTGTTTTCATACTTATCTCCGCTCTGTACAACTGGAAGAACTCCATTCCTAATAACCCGGGTGGGCCGTTTCCCCCCGTCCATACATGAAATCTAGTGGGGCATATGTGGCCTCCCACATGTAAATCTAAGGTACATACTCCTACAACTGCTAGCTGGTTCCCTGTTATGCCGAATAGCGGTTTGTGACCGGAAATATCTAATTGTGTTATCCCCAGCCTTTGGGCTTCCCTATATTCCAGCAAGTTTACCGTGGCCCCTGTATCCACAAGAAACCTCGTATCATGTCTGCGGGGATGCGCTTGTGTCGTTATAATGGCAAAAACTTGTCCGTCTTAAACTGTTATTGGGTGCACAATTTCGGTATCTGATGTCTTGCAAGGGCATGTTCGTGAGGAGATATGAATCGCATCTATTTTACTTACAATATTGCGCAGGTCGGGGAATCGTGGTAGGAAATTTGACTCCCCACATATTAGTTTTTTGGACCGTTTCCCTGGTTATGATTCTGCTGCCTGGGCCCTCGGTTATTGTGGCGCCCTTGATTCCCATTGTGGTTATTCGGTTGCGACCAGTTACCACCTTGTGGGTTTGCGTATCCGTTTTGTGGCCCCCATGTTCCGTACCCTTGGTTGTCATGGTGAACCTGACCTGGCCCATTGTGGTGCCCTCCTTCATAGTGTTGACGTTGCAAGTTTTGTGGCCAGCTGTTTGGCTGCCACCCCTGAGGGTTTTGCATACCCCCGTGCGGGTATTGGAACCAGCCTGGAGGGTATTGGGGCCATCCAACCGGGTTCATTTGGCCTCCCTCATACGGATTGCTGAACCACGCGTTCGGATTGCTTCCGTTGTTAAACGGTGCTTGAGGGGCCTGTGCGGCTCGCAGTCGCCTAGTCGCTTCCGCCACACGATCGGAATTCTCGTAGACGTCTTCCAAATAGGACATGAGTGCTTCTAGATCGAGCCCGTTTTGAGTGAGTGCTAACACTTTCAAATTCGGGTCGATCAGTCCTGTCACGAAATGGTCTTTTATATGCCGACAAGCATATTCCAATAACGATTCATTGTCTGGGGCGTATGCCTTGACCATCTCCACAATTTTTCGGGCCCTATCTCGGTATTTCTTGAAGGTCTCGTGTGACTTTTGACACAACGCTTCTGTGCGGTGGAATATCGTTTCCACTGTGTACTTTAATCCAAACTCATCGGCGAGCAGGTCCTTCATGTCGTCCCATGTCTCTGCTTTGAGGCGATGGCAATGGCCTACCGCTTCACCCCTTAGTTTGGAGAGAACTATATCCAATAGCTCATCCTCCTCCACAATCTTGCGATCGTGGACACGGTCAACTATCCGAACGAACTGCTCAAGCTCGTCCACTGAGCCTCGAAACTCAGGGATAAGTGCCATCACACTTACAATCGTAGCGTCTTTGGATTCACTCATCTTTAAGTTTCGCAAAGTGCGGTTGAGCGACAGACTGTCTCGTAAAAATTCCCTTTTTGCTCGCTGGATGTTGGCTTGATGTTTCAACTCTCTTTGTCCCTGCAGTTCCTTATCCCTGTTGTGCTGGGGTGTGCTTGCACAAAATTGATTCACTCCACGTTCCCCGAGGTCTCCTAGACTGGGCGCGCGGGTGACACTGATCTCCTGCACTTTCACTTTCGTCAAGTGGGAAGGTATCTCTAAATTATTGAGACTACCTGACCTCTCGGCTTCTTTCAGCTGATGGCTGCGAAGCTGTCTGTCGGTCATCGAAGGACACGAAAAAAATGAACTAATGCTAATGGTTCGCAATTCGCCAGAAGTAAGACGGTATCACTTCACTCACCAGGTGACCAGTAGCGTCGTCTTCATTCCGGTAGGAATCATCCGTGGTTGATTCGCGCTGATGTCCGCTGGTTCTCTTAGGTCCCGACGTCCGTTGTTCCGATGTCGGCTAGCTGCTGTATGCTGGTTCAGTCCTTTGTTTGCTATTCGCTACACTTTATTGTCACTTTATTTTATTGTTTGCCACTTATTTTGTATCACTTATTGTCACTAAACTTACACTCAATGTCTCTAAACTTACACTCAACTTACTTCCCTACACTTGCATCACCTTCGTAACCCACCGGGTAACTACTGAATGATACTGAGATTTTTATCCCACCGCTGTCACCATTTGAAACGAAAGTCGAGCGGCCAGGCAGAATGGCTCCTAACGACTTTCAACTTAAACTTCGTGGAACTTAAACTTAAACTTCGTGGAATTTAAACGACGAACTAGCGGACTCAAAAGACCTCAAATGAAACGCGACGCGCGAGTTGATCTTACTCCTGGCACCTCCAGGTCAAAATTGCGAACCTTTATTTAACAGTTGATTGTTCTTACATACTAAAATCATCCCTGTTGTCCCATCAGCTCTCCGCCCTCTTCCCTTGGTCATCACCTCGCCTAAGCCTCAACTTCGCCGCTTCGTTATCCGCATTCCAGAATGGAAAACATTCCTCGGTTTCCGCGATGCTTCTGCGATGCTTTGTCATCAGCTGTGCTTGGGTTGAACAACATCTTAACTTCCGCGATCAACATTTCTTCTTCCGCTGTACACAACTCATAACCAGGTCAAGATCAAGTAAAGTTGTCATTGTTACGCGATCCTACCGTTAGGTGACGTTGTCGTAGGTGCGCCGCTGAATTCTGCTGACAATGGTTTTTCGGCACGATGAGCCATGCGAGCTGTGCGGGTTCAGACCTTGGCTGTGTTCTGCTGACGCGATGTTTGCTGGCGGTTTTCGACCTTGGCTAGGTTCTGCTGACGCGATGTTTGCGCTTTCGCCGCGCGCGTTCGCGATGTGTCATGCCCGGCGAGCTTCCGTGGTTGCGGAGTGTTCTCTCTGCTGACGTCGATGTTTGTTGGCGATCTTGGCTGGCGGTTGGTGGCTTGAGGTGGAAGACGGTTGGGGCTAGCTGTTGGACAAGCTGGGTCGCTTCAGTGATATTGAAGTCAAATAGAGCGCTCACTGCATTGAAGGTCGATAGCGACCGATGCAATGGATCGTTCTGGTCAGAACTTGTCCGGCTAGTGGATGGCAGGAAAGGTGGTCTATCACGAAGATGACGCGAAGGGATGTAAAAGGGTAAGGAAGATAGAAGGAGAGGAGCATCAAGGTCATGGAGGAGGAGGTTCGCGAGGAACAAGGATTGGGTGGCCACATGTTTTTGCTGAATAGTTTGAAGTCCGAGCAAATGCAACGCGACGGATAGGGGGGAATAGGAAATGCAGAGTCGTTGACAAAACGTCTCGTAGCAAGGCGAGTAAACTTGCGCTGCACACTTTCCGGCCTGTTCATTGCTGTAACCCCCGCAGGGGACCACACAACACAAGAGTATTCGAATATTGGGCGGACCCAACAGCAGTGCAGCGCCCCGAAACAAAAAGGGTCCCGTAGTTCTGCTGACATGCGCGTTATAAGGCCAAGTGTCCTGATCGCTCCATCCCCTATTGAATTGATGTGGTCAAAGAAGGTGAGTCGGTCATCCAGCCACACCCTAAGATCCTTCACCGCAGATACCCTCGTAAGTGGATTCCCACAAAGGATTCCCACAAAGTAATCGAAATAGATCGAATCATGAATGCGTCCGAATGATACATTTTTGTGGATAGAGCACTAGGCCGTTTACGGTGCACGGTGCAAAAGTCATTGAAGGATCTTTGGAAAGAATGGCAGTCAAGGAGGGTGGAGACAAGAAAGAAAATCTTAACACCATCGGCATATAGGTAGTACCCATCACCAGGAAGGACACCCTCGCAATCGTTGAAGAAGATGGAAAATAGGAGAGGACTCAGGACGCTCCCCTGAAGGACATAAAGAGAAAAGAGAAATGATTTGGCACTCTCACCCTATAGGAGCGACCTGAGAGGAAGGATTACAATTGGCAATACGATAGCAATGGATCGCCAACACCGAATCGTTCGAGTTTCGCCATCAACAGATTGTGGGGTAGTCAGTCAAACGACCTAGCCGCTATGCGCAAATTGCATTTCCGTTCTGCCAGCGATTCGTAGAAACGCCGGCCTACCTTACGGGCTCTGTCGGTCTGAGCATACCGACGCTGGCTTACGGAAAAGGACACTGTTGGCCCCACGAAGCGCTTAACTTGTCACGACGGAACGGGGTGTGATGAGCGTATTCTTAGGCACACAACTTGGTTTTAGATGTGAAGGGTGAAAGTTTTTGGAACCGAAAACAAATATACGTAATGAATTTTTAAATTTGAGACTCATACACTATATTTTGAAATACATCCCCAAGTATCTTCACTTAAGATCTCAAATCGCTCCGACATCTCAATAGAAAGATATTTTGTCAGAGGTACTGGAACACGAATTCTCTGGGAAGACCGGTTGAACGTTAACGTAGGTAACACTTGAAGGTTTACCAAGCTTTTGGTGGTACACATTTAATTTTCTAATGTTTTCAGCATCATTTATAATGGGAAAATGAACAAATTTCATATTTTGCGCAAGTGCACTCTCACAAATCACAATTCAAAAGTAAACAAACTACAGTAAACAAACGACACGATTGATCTCAGCTGCAAAAATGCCGCCTACTATAACGCTTACTGTTATATTGTCAAAATCGTCGGGAACGACCCTTCCCGGGAACGACCGTTCCCCGGAATAGGGCCGAATGACTACTTTGCATAAATATTCGGCCCTATTCCGGGGAAGTGTCGTTCCCGTAGTTTGTTTACGTTTAACTGTCAATTTTTTTTTAAAATGTTCGTTTTCTGTTCTACGCCAGAGTTAAACTGTTATACGCGGGAACGGTCGTTCCCGCATTGTATGGGGAAAATTTTTGCTGCTCTTTGAGCATCCGTTCAATCGTCTACCCGGGTAGTTTTGGAGTTTTATTTTCAAATAACTTTTGATTGGATTGTCGTATCGGCATGAAACTTTCAGAATGACTAGAACAAATAATTTTCTTTCGTTTTGCTGAACTAACATTTTTTTAAAATGAATTTAAACAATTTGTTTTGCATTATTTGGTTGACACCCCTTACTCGTACAACCGGTCAACCCGTGTTGTCTATACATTTGTATGGGAGATTCCGTTTGCCTGTACTTTAGACCTCATATCTTTTTATTGCGATGTCGGATCGATTTGAAATTTTCAGTAATGATACTTGAGGGTATTTTCGAAAATATTGTATATGATTCATAAATTTAAAAATTCATTACATATATTTATTTGTGGTTCCCAAAAATTCACCCTTCATATCTACAACATGCTACCAGTTTAGCCCATTTATTAAAAATGGAAGGTTGCTTTTTATGCAGTTTAGTTCGGTCCTAGATACAGGGTGGCCACTCAACCGGGAAAACCGGGAAAACCGGGAATCAACCTTGAATTCAATTTTACCGGGAAAAAACCGGGAAAACCGGGAATTTCGCCGAAAAAACCGGGAATAATTTTCACATAATATTTTTTTGAGATTTACATATTTTATTCTCGTAGCGTAGTTATATTTTCATGTAAAATTGTCACTACATTTCAATTGTTAAGGGCGACATTTGTTGTCAACTGTTTGAAGGTCCACTGTATCCGTATTGCGTTTTCGTTTCTTCCAGTGGTGCCGTCGTAGAGGCAAAGCGAGAAAGCATGATGATTTTGTCGCCACGGAAGCAATGTGTACGAAAGACAAACGCATCGAGGGTTAACATTGGTAACATGGTAACGGGGATTTCCAGTTGAAATTGTAAATGCATTGATCATCTGTTTAAACACTCGATATGAAATGGCAAAGCAACCAAATGTCTTTGTATATGCTTCAGATAGTAGCCAAAACAGTTACTTTAAATCTAGTAAATCTACTAGCTGAAAAGCTAATCGCTTCCTATGATATTGTACGAAAATATTCACAGCGTTCAAATCCGTCCTTTGAAATTTCAATTGCAAACTCCTGTCCTTCTACCAATATTTCCTGATGAGATCCTTTATCCTGTTGAGTTTATAAGGTTGCTTGTTTCGGGACGATCGCACGCGGTGCAATCTCTTGCTTCACTTGTTATGAATGTGTCACTATGGATGTACTTTTCGGATGTGATCTGATCGATTTATATGCTTGCAGATATACGGAAATAATTATGTATGTTTCATTCTATTTGTCAGCAATGGTTTGATATGGATAAAGGTTTTTGTTTTACCTTTAACTGTTAACCACTCTCTAGCTGGTGTATTGGTTGTTTTGGTATGGGATCTCATTGTATTGCGGCATTCGCTAGACGAGTGTGCTGATCAGTTTTTATTCTTGGTGAAATGTAGCTCATTTGAGTTGTTGGTGTGTTTGCATAAAATTTTGATAACGTGAATCATTTGTATCGACGTGTTTATGAACGTGTCTTTTGATAGAAATATTAGAAGATGTACAACAGGTATGCTACATCTCCCTTCTTTTGTTGAAAAATGTTATGATTAAGCAAATTCTATGAGCGAAGGAAAAACATTTTTCGTTTCTAATTTTGAGCCGAATTAAAAATTGAATCATTAATGAAGTTGTTCTTTAACATTTTTATAAGGATTTTCTTTTAAAATATATACGCTCAAGCAATGTGTGTTGTTGCAATGAAAGTTCAGTTTACGATGCTCTATAATCCCAAACCGTATGTGTTGTCCCTGTTTTCCTTCGGTTTTTCAATAGTTTTTGTTTTTGAAAATTTTAAAGTTATTTCCTTAAAGTATTCTTTAACACATAACTTACATGCAGTTTTGACCTACCTAAAAAACCATAGAGACATATAACAGCCAAGTTTATCTACTATAAGCAATCGAAATGTAGTGAACCTGCATAAACTAGAAAAAACCGGGAAAAGCTGGGAAAAAACCTGGAAAACCGGGAAAAAACCGGGAATTTGAAATCATAATCTGAGTGGACACCCTGTTGATAGCAAAAGCTGCGCAATTTCGGCATCCTTATCCTTTATCAATATCCGGGTAGATTGATACAGTTCCTTCCAGCCTTCCACCTGCCGGCGAAGCGTTTCGATTTCTTCCTGCAATAATGCCGCGGAATTCGATGGGCCAGGATTGCTTTCACTTTCCTTGCCGGTCGCCTCGAAGGATCCTATTGTTTCCAACGCTGGTGGCAAGGCCTCTAACAGTTCATTTTGGCTTGCGCTTTTTTTTTTTTTTTTTTTTTTGTTTTCGGGGAGGAAACCTTCAAAAGGCGCCCACCTGGCACGACAGGTGGGGAGTGTCTGATTTCTACGGACTAAAACCTAACCCCGGCCTCTAAACCCTGGCTCCACCCAGATCCCGTCTTAACTGATATGGCATGGGTGGGGGTGATGTTGGTACATCTCGCCTTGGGTGATGCATGGCATCATGGCTCGTTTTAACGTGCATCTCTTTATCGTTGTCGCTGTCGTCTCCTGGCTGGCATGGGGCTTTCGTAGTTCCACATCCGCTGCAGATTCGTCATAATGCTTTTACTGGTGGAGCAGGCTGCCTGCCACACATCCTCACTCGCACACATGTCGTCGCATAATTCTCGTAGTGTTGGATATGATCCATCGGGCCGTTGGAGAGGCCGTCTTTCCGCGTTGAACCGAGGGCAGATGCGAAGCACGTGGTCTGCTGTCTCTTGTTCTGCTGGGCATGCTGGGCATGTTGGTGACTCAGCGTTATCGACCCGGTGTTGGTAGGCGCGGAGAAAACCAAACCCCGTCAGCACCTGCGTTAGGTGTCGGTTGATCTCTCCGTGCTTCCTTGTTGTCCATCTGGAGATATCTGGGATGCATTCGCGGGTATGATGTCCGTGCCCAGCAGCCTCCCATTGTTCCTGCCAGAGTATCATCGTCTCCGCCTTCATTTCTCTCCGAACTTCCTTCGGATCTCTCCCGCTGTTCCGCAGTTCGTAGCAACGGGCATCCTCGCGGATTACCAGATGTATTGGCACCACCCCCGCAATGACGCATGCTGCCTCGTAAGAAACGTTGCTGAAGGCACACGCGACCTTGTTTACCGCAGGCTTGTGCGCTCTCTGCAGTATTGCTCGGTACGAGTCGTATCTTAAGCATTCTTGCCACACCGGGGCGCCGTATCGGATGATACTCTCTACCACGCTGACCAGGATTCTCTTAATGCTGCTGCGTGGGGCTCTTCTGCTGCTGATGATTCTGTTGAGAGACTGGAAGGCCGAGGTTGCTTTCTTTGCTGCGGTTTCTAGATGTTGTTTGAACGTTATCTTGGTGTCCAAGGTAACTCCAAGATACCGAATCGCAGGCTGCTCTAGGACATCAACACCCTCGACGGATATTTTGGCCAGCTCATGCAAGCTCCTGTGCTGGCTGTGGAAGACCAGGAGCTCCGTCTTTTGTAGCGCCAATCGAAGCTTTACACTTGACATCCACTGTTGTATTGCATGGACTGCCACTTCTGCCGTAGTGTTTAGCATCGGGATGTTATCTGCTACGACCGTAAGTACTATGTCGTCCGCAAAACCCACGATGCCGCAACCTTGAGGAAGGTCCAGCCGAAGAACGCCATCATACATTATATTCCACAGTATTGGTCCTAAGACAGAACCCTGTGGAACCCCCGCCGTGATGCCGCGTCTCTCTACTCCCTCGTTGGTCTCATAGAGGAGGAGCCTGTTGGAGAAGTAGTCTCCGATGACTCTGTAGAGGTAGCCGGGGACTTGCAATCTCCTCAACGCCGAGGCTATCGCTTCCCAGCTGGCGCTATTAAAGGCGTTTCGTACGTCCAGAGTTATAAGCCCAAAGAAGCGTCCGCCATACCGGTACCGATTGCGGTGTGGTCTCGCCTGTTCGATGACGTAACGGATGGCGTCGATTGTGGAACGCTTTCGACGAAACCCGTACTGCAGTCCCGACAGTCCGTTCGCCCCTTCCGAATACTCCGTGAGCCTGTTGGTGATAACTCGTTCGTAGAGCTTTCCGAACGCGTCCAGCAAACATATTGGTCTATATGCGCTTGGGTCGTTCGGTGGTTTGCCTGCTTTTGGTATGAGAACCAACCTTTGCTGTTTCCAAACGTCCGGAAACCGACCCTCTTCCAGGTATTTTTGAAGCATAGCTCTCACCGCTGCCGGTTGGGATCGTACTGTCTCAGCTGCAGCAACATTTGGGATGCCGTCGAGTCCCGGCGCCTTGCGCGACACCCATCGGTCTACGATCGACAAGAGCTCCTGTTCCGTGATTGTAGGAATCTCCGCAACCTCAGCGACCGGTTCCAGTCGAGGGAGCGGCCATGTTTGCTGTTGATGATGTGGAAAGAGTGTGTCCACTATCCGGCGGAGTTTTTCGGGACACCTCTCTGGAGCAGTTCGTGGGCATCTCATCCGACGCATTACGACCTGATAGGCAGATCCCCACGGGTTTACATCGGCCTCTGCGCATAGTTCTTCGAAGCATTGTTGTCTGGTCGCCTCGATTGCTATCGCTAGCTCCTTCTTTGCTGTCCGGTATTCCACCAACCTGGGGTCCATCCGATCGAGAGTTCCAGCTCTTTTTAGTACCCTGCGAGCTCTGTTGCAACGGTCCCTTTTGTTGTCTAGGTCCTCGTTCCACCAAAAAGCCTTCCTGGGACCCCTTGCCGTAGAGCGACGTGGCATGGTCGCGTCACAGGCATTAGATACCGCTCTGGTTAATTGCTCTGCCCGCAGGTCCTGGCCGTAGATGTCCTCCGCATGTAGTGCCTCTGCAAAGACTTCCTTTTCGAAGAAGGTGGTTTTCCATGCCCTAGCTGGCAGTAGTGAGCGTTCTCTTGTTAGGTGCTGCGGTCGTCGCTGTCCATTGTTGGGAATCATTCCCACTTCGAAGAACACTGGGAAGTGGTCACTCTGCATGTGGTCGTCTCCAACTTCCCATTTTGCCCCGCGCATCATGGATGGACTGCAAAAGGTTACATCGATTACCGACTCCCCTCCGTTCCTGCTGAAGGTGGGACTAGTTCCGACATTCAGCAACAGCATCCCCGCACTCTCCATTGCCTCTTCTAGCTTTTCTTCTCTTCTATTGGTTGCTCTGCTTCCCCAGCTGGTGGACCATGCGTTGAAGTCACCCGCAACTACTACCCTGCTGCGCCCGACGACCAACGCCTCAACGTGAGCAATCAAGGCCTCATAATCCTCCGGAGAAAAACTGGGTGGTGCGTAGCAACTCACGTAGAGAGTGCCGTTTATCACTGCTGCAGCGCATCCTTGGTGTTGTGTGGATATTACTTCTTGGACTGGGTATCTTCCCAGTACGAGGATTGCAGCTCTGTCACCCACATCAACCACCCAGTTGGCATTTTCGCGCGGGACTTTGTATGGATCCGACACTAATATAACCTCACAGTTTTTCTGCAGAGCCGTCTGATAAATTAGTTGCTGGGCGGCTTGGCAATGGTTGATATTAATCTGCAGGTGTTTCATACTCGTTTTTTGTTGAAACTGGAGCGCTTAGGGCATCGAACGTGGCCGGTAACATGATCCGATCCCGACTCGACCCCGCAATCCAAGCAGCGACGCTCGCTCGAGCACTGGGCTGCTTTGTGACCCTCGTTGCCACAGATCATGCAAAGACCCGATCGGTCCGGTCCTTCGCAGTGACGTTGGATGTGTCCACTGTGGAAGCATCTAAAGCACTTCTTGGACTCGGTGTCCTCTGCTATCGTGCAGGACGTCCATCCGATACGCAGCCTTTTCTCTAGTAAGGTGGTCGCCTCGGTTGCTGCCACCCGGATAAACGCCTTGCGAAGACCCCGGTGTACCGCTCCCAAACGAACCGCCGACGCGCTGATGTTGACGCGCTGTTGCTCTTCGAGTGCATCGCGGATCTCCTCACGCGTTGCCACCTCGTCTACGTTGCGGATTACGACCGTGACGGTTTGTCTAAGGGTGGTCACAGTCGCCTTTCCCTCAAGCGAAGCTTCCATTCTCTCCGCCAATACCGTGGAGTCCCTCGAGCTCTCCCTGGTCAGTTCCACTAGCATGTGCTCGCCCGTCCGCCGAACTCGCTTGCTGGCCTCTCCTACCTGTTTTAGCCTGGGGTCAGTGCGAAGGGCTGTTAGCACCTCCTTGTAGCTTCTTCCTTCGGCGATCTTGACCAGGATGGCATCTGGTCTAGCGTGAACGCGGGGAACCTTTATTTTCTCCCCTTTGTTTTTAGCACTTCCATTTTTTCGGTTTTCAACCAGCTGCCAGGCATGTTGGCCGCGCTTGGGGGCCGTCTGCTGCTCCGGATGCTGCTGCTGCTGGTCCGGATGCTGCTGCTGCTGCTCCGGTTGCTGCTGCTGCTGGTCCGGATGCTCCGGTTGCTGCTGCTGCTGGTCCGGATGCTGCTGCTGCTGCTGCTGCTGCTGCTGCTGCTGCTGCTGCTGACCTTGCCGCTCAGCCGTGCCTCTCTTATTACCTTTTCGAAGCTGTCTCTCCAGCTCCTGTCGTAGTCTGCGCTCTCGTTCAAGCTCGGAGGCCAGGTGCTCCAGCCTCTCGCTTAGCTTCGTCACTCTCTCAGTGAGAAGCACTATAGAAGGGTCTACGCTACTGGGGGCAGCGGAGAGCGTAGGCTTCGGCAACGGCACTGCCTCTGGGCCCCCCGGAGCCCCTTCGCCTGACGGCGTTGGTGGTGGTGTGGCCAAATCCCCGGCGTCCCTAGCACCTGCGTTGGGCAACGATCCCAAAACCATCGTTTTGTTGGTCGCTCGTGAGGAACGCGTTGGCAGGCGGCTGGGCGGGGGATTACCCTGTCGCTTTTCGGCCAAACGGGTCGAAGCTCGCATCTTCTGGTTCGTGGTACCAAGCTCACCCGCACCGACGCGCTCTGGCCCACGCTGCTACACAGGAGTCAAAAGCCGTTATTTCACCGTTACTTTACCGTTAGGTACCTCCGTATCTCGGCCTCCCATCGTCTCGTCCCAAATCTCTACTCTCTTGTCCCAATGCACTACTGTCACTTGCCGGTACACGTTGCTCTCGCTCTGCACCTTCTGTAGATCACTCCACCAGTGCTCACACTCACACGCACACACACACGCAAGTTCCCACTTGTTAGCTGCGGAGCATCCAAAAGCACGTCTGCTCTCGTCGACTGGCCGATCGCAACTCTTTGGCTTGCGCTTAGCTTATTACTTTTCTCCGCGATCTCTAACTTTACTGCTTCGGCCATAGTGTATTTACGTACTTTTGCCTTCCGAAACGACGTAAGTTCAACAATAAACCAGACATAAAACCACAATTCCCATTCAAGATAAAGCCATCAACAAAACCAAAAACAACAACCTTGATTTCTAAAAGCTTCGGAAAAACGATTTCACAAAACGAATACGTAAGTTCATTGTTCCTAAGAACTACATCCACCGATTTCAGTTGATATCTGAAGTGCCTGTATAAGGTTAGAGTGCTTTCTGTATCACACACCATCTGGATTGCCTGGAGGTTTGGAGCGATGGTACAGAAATCAATCGCAGTCAATAGCGTTGTGCTATTAAACCTTATTTCCCGTACAGAAAGTTGTTTTAACTCCGCCAACTGTCTAAAACCGTTTGTACGCACTTCCATATCTTCAAGCTGGTTCAATGAAAGAGCCTTCAAAGTTGGAACCTCCAGTCGGATGCGCTTGATTAGCGACACTTCATTGTTCCACTCTAAATCTAAGCTCACTAAAAATCTTTCGAAACGCTGTAAAATGGTAACGAATTTCTCGCAAGTGCCTCTATTGCTGGCACTGAACCGAATATGGCGATACCGTCTTTGACTTCTTCTGAGTACGTTTAATGAGCCACGTTTTACATAATCGTTCGCTACATAAAAGCGCACGCGATCTAGTCCGCGTCCAGAAAATACCAACTGCGACCACTGAAAGCACATCAAGCTGGCAGTTTTTAACTCAGACACGGTCAAGTAGTCGAAAATGATTCCAAGAATCTACAAAACAAAAAAAAGTATTTAAAACAACGAACTGTGTTATTAGCATAAAATAAACTCACTTCATCTGGTAAATCGCAAATTTCTATTGTTTGCTTAGTAGAATTATCCATTGTGCAGAATGAAATATTGTTCAACGCATCAAAACCGCTACACAAGAATTACTAGATGTTTTCTCCTTTCAATCTTTCGTAAGTATCTCTTTTGACTAAAAACCCAGTCTACTGCGAACAAAACTATGTCAGTTTGTTCGATCCAAAGAAAGTACTATGGTATGTTGATTCGCAACTGTGGTATGCATGATCTAGTCGTAATGATTCTTCTTGGTGTAACGACCTTGTTGGTCATGCATGCCCCGTTAAGGGCTTACGAGACTTTTTTTGACCCTACTAGGTAAAACGGCCCGGTTACGCGGCCCAGTTACAGGACCCAGGTATAGGACCCGGTTACAGTGCCCGTTTACAGGACCCGATTACTGGGCCCGTTTACAGGTCCCGGATACAGGGCCCGTTGATAGGTCCCAGTTGCAGGGCCCGTTTACAGGGCCAGGTTACAGTGCCCGTTTACAGGGCCCGGTAATGTTATGATTGAGAAAATTCTATGAGCGAAAGAAAAACATTATTCATTTTTATTTTTTAGCCGTATTAAAAATTAATTTGTCTTTTATGTCAAAAATGAAGTTGGGTAAAAACAAAGTATGATGTCCCCCCCCTCTCACGAGAGCGGCGCTGAGTGACTTCGAGCAGAATTCGAGCTGGAAGCGAGCGACATTATTAAATAGCCGCATTGTATGCAAAGCTGTGTCTTTGATGAATCGGTTATTGCTAAATTAGCCGCGCATTCACTTGCGCACGCCACTAGATGGCAGTGACAAGGATTTTCAAATTGACCGTGTTGGTAATGACGTATTCTAACCTAGCTTGGCTAATATATTTTATTTGTTTTAAGTTGGGTAAATGTGGTATAAGTTTAAGTAAAATAAATTTTGATGTTCTTTTTTTAACTCTCAGTCCTTTCCATAAATGCCTTAGAATGGTTACATGCGTATATTATTAATGTGCAAATTAATAATGGATTGGTCGTATTCATTATACGATCAATCCATGAATGTTTCAATTTTCGTCTTAAATTATTGACGAGATTGTATCCATATATGTTTTTGTATTATTTATGTTACTCAAAGCCAACATGAATATATTTAAATTCTTTTTATTATACAACGAAACTCATTACCCAAACTCAAAAGTATTTATAATCTGATTTACAAGGATTTGTTGGTATAGCTACTATCAGCTTAGCATTTCCTTTCAGTCAGCATATATGAATCTGACTACGAAAATTTCACATAGTTTAATATATTAACCGCCATGTATAGGACGACTAACAGTTTACTGACAGTAAATATTCCGTTCAAGTCGAACCATTCCCTGGTAATACTTGAACGAAAAATTAAATTTATGTCATTTCAAAATGTCGCAATAAAACTTAATGTCATTTAAGATTTAAAATATTTTACGTTGATATTATACTGATCACATTATTTTCAATAAGTTAGTTATGGCTTAGGTCTTGACTGATGTGAATACTTTTAGAAACTGGTAAACAAGAAGCTTCCATACAATATGCATTTAAAAGAATATTATATTCATTTTTTTTAAGCAAACACGTTGTTGATGGTAAAGTTAAAACCGGCTTTATTATCGGTATTCTACTATAAGAATTAGTTTGTTGAACAGTCTCGTTCTATAAAGGATTCAAATGTCTGCCTAAATTGTACTATGGCTGGCTGGCACAAAACGGCTCAAAACGGCACCACTTACGCGTCGAGACTCTGCGCGAAAACAAAACGACGAGGCTAGTCATGTTTTCCCTATTTTCAAAGTGTTGTTTTCCTATTGTACGGGACAGCGTCGAGAAAACTGACAGTTCCCGACGGAATAATCATGCTGATGCCAACTATCTGGAAAATGTTTGCACTTGGAGGCTCAAAATCTGCATATCGTGAACTTTGTGAAACTTGTGCAGGACCAATGTATTAAATCGAAAAAAAAACAAAAACGTAAAAATGTTTCGATTGTCATCCCAGTTATTGTTCAGGTTTCTTGTACATGAACTATTTGCAGATATGAAGTTCATTAGCCATTTTACACAAATAAAATATTTTGTTTCGTCAAATGTTTTCGGCAATGGTATCTGTTGGTTGTGATATTTGAAATATGTTTTGTCGGAGCTTTCTGGAGAAAGAACCACAAAATTAGTGCTTTTATTCCGACCTAATTATCACGCCAACTTATCGCGAAGAGCCCTTATGATGGCTTGCGCAGCCCTTTTATCCCCTTCGTGGTCTAAGCCCCATCGCTGCTGCATGAGTCGCGGCTACTGTCACATTGACTGCTGGTGCAGCTGACAGCGACGGTGTTGTGATAAATCTTATCGCAACAGTATCAATAATTCATTTACGTCTATCTCAAAGTATTCAGTTGGATCATTCCAAACGTTTTGATGAACATAGATCAGAAAAGTGTGGCATGGTGTTTGCATAACTCCTAATTTACACCTAAGATTCATTGAATATCAATATGTAGATTTATCAATATGTAGATCTCACAAATTCTTGCCATGACTGATCAGCAGGTCAAATACAGTTGAACTTGAATAATTGTTACCCGTGAAAAGCCATCATCTATTTTGGCATGGCTTCACACAGCTTTTCACTATTTGTTTGATGATGTTTTATCTTCACCAATTTACTGTTGGGATCATAATATTATACCATTCCAAGAATAGAAGAACACGGAACTGATGTAACGTATGCATTAAAAAAAATAGACATATTTTCATTGTCGATAAGAAAAAAGTTAACCAAGCTAATTAAATGAAGTAAACTTTGTTGTAAAGTTTGATCTTTTAGCTACTTTCAAAAAATATTTTGACGCCCACTAAGCCAGCCTTACGGTCCTTGGCTGAAACTTTAGCCATAGCCAACAAAATCATTCATGTAGAAGTTTTTTCAGCTGTTGTGTGGCATTCACGATCAAATGCTACTCCGTTTGGACTTCAGAATGTTGGAATAGGTCCCACATTTGAATGCTGTACATGTTTTTTCGATTGGTTGTAGTTGAGAGGCATGCGGAGGGTTAGCAGTGTTGGGTATTTCGATTATTTTTGACCCGTTTAATACTTCCGATGCTCTTTGCGCAGGTTTACTGTGGCCAGGTATGTCCAAACCACTGAATCATACTCTTTATTTCTGATAAAGTTGCTTAATTCCGGAAGGAACTACACACTATACACTTCTCCAAACGCTGCAAGTCTTGCCAGGAAAAACAACGACTTTGTGCATAGTCTTCTCGCTGGTATTCAGCCACGATATAGCGTTCTATGGGACTTAAGTGACCCCAAAACATTTAAAATATACTGTAACAAGCTTCAAAAGGAACATAAAGTACCAGGGATTTTTCCCACTTGTCGTCGTCTGGCTTTAAATAATATTTGGTCACGTGGCCCACGATAAAGCTGGATGTTTTAACATATAATCAAATGTAGTTGGTTTACTGTTTTGTCCACGACGGATTCAATTTAAATGACACATGTTGTCATACTTGTACTGAATTTAAAAGAAATGCTACGCTTTATTTTTGTTTAGTTTTATTGTACGCCCTCACCTTTTTTCTGCACTTTATTTTGCTTTCAACAGAAAGTTGCTAGCGTATTCCGGTTTTACATGAATAGTCGTTGAAATTTGTCTATTTTGGTCAATGCAAACTTTATTCCTCGGATCTACCGAGTATTGAATGCAAACGTCATAAGAAAATTTTAAGCTGTGATCCAATGAAAATATGAAAATGGAATGCTAAATGAAGTTATAAAAAATATGTTTACCGCATGATGAAACCGTGTCATACGTACAAAATTAAGAAACGTGTTTTTGAAACATAGAATGACATATGCTTCAATAGGAAGCAAGGTTTGAAATGAGTTGAATCGTATTATATTGGTGTGTCTTCAGCATAATATCATTTTGTTTTTAAAATAAAAATTTAATATAACATCTAGAAATCTCATGATGGAATGCAATTCTAAAATCAAAAGAAAATGTTTCAAATGCTTACTTTATGCGTTGATCATAAAACATGATCCCTGTCGGTGGTAGCAAATCGTAAACATATGGCATGTGTGACGTCATTTTGCAGCCGCCGTAGCAAAACGCAGCCGCTGCTCGAGAAAGGTAAGCGGCCAAGTTAACACCGCGATGTATGCAACAGTTCTAAGTTAACTCCGCAAAGTATGCAACCAGACGAACCTTCCGCACTAGCCCGTACGCTAGAGCAGGACAGAAAATTGTGTACAACACAAGCAGCTTTTATGAAAGTTAAACCAAGGCGGCCAGTTTTCACATTCCGCAAGAAAACTGCTTCAACCGGTCAGATCGGTTCAGTTTAAAAAAACTCATTGGTTTGAACATAACGGTCATACTAAACCATGCGCCTCCTACTTTGTGTTGATAAAACGTTGATGATGTTTTGAATGGGAAACTAATGAAAAACATAATGTAAAAGAACAAAAGAAGAATAGATTAAATAAGAAAATAATTACGTAAAAGTCTTTGTAAATAATAGTTCGGCATGCAAAAGTGCCGGACGTTTTACGAATTTTCTGCTAGCAAGGGCGTTCTTACTGCTATGTCAAATAAGGTTCGTAAATGTGTCCATCATTCTTATTGCTGCATATATGAGCTATTGTTTCAGGAATATTTTAGTCATGTTAGAAACACTTTTCGTTTCTAACACCTCCTTCCTCAATTTGGCTCAGAAAATACCGATCGGCATGGCCGATAACGCAAACACCAAAAACTGGATCTTTAGTGATCACCTGGCTGCTTACTGGGATCGTAAAGATTAATTATTTGTGAGGTCGTCCATCGACACCGAACTGAATTTGTAAATGGTCGTGAAGTTTGGAAAAAAACAAATAAAAGAACTAGAATTTTTGTTCGCTCTAGCTATCGTTCCTAACTATTTTCTGTTGATTACATTTTTTCACGCTCGTTACGGCGAGTCGTAGAAATGGTAATGATCAATTCGTCGACCGAACACAAAAATCGAGTAAACTACTTTAGCAATGTTTTTATCAAAACGAAGAAGAATTCAATTTTTAGTGTGCATGCATTAAATTAGTTTCCTCTCCTTGATTCGTTTATATTCCGTTATTCATATATGGATGCAGGGCTTCTCTCGTTGCTAACCTGGCGCATCTCTTATCGCGCAGTCTTGAATATGTTGAAATCGGCCAGGGTTGTATAATTGAAACGAAGGAATGCCTTTCATCATTCGTTGATTATTGAGGCAGCTTACTCCTTTGTGCCACCTCCAAATCAATTCTCCACTCCTCCATCTTCCAGTACATTCGCTCGTACATTTCTCCGACCCAACATGGTTTTATGATTCAACCAACGGCGGATCATCGGGTACGCAAACTAAGCAGCTGTTTCCGAATGTGTTTGTGAATTTACTTTTGGATAAAATAAAATGAAAAATATGAAAATGCGTGAATGATTCAAATTATCTTAATTATGCTTTGATGCATAAAAGTGGTTTCTGGATGAAAATATATGATTGGCGCCTTAACGTAAATTAAGTGATCATTGTAAAGATATGTTTGTTTGTTGTTTGTTAAACAAGAGGAAAATTCTCAAAACAGTTTGAGGATGTTGGAAATGAATTAACAAAAGAAATGTCCAGCACATTTAAAAAAATAATAACTTTTCTTAGCATATTTTTGTACCCTTCGTTCAAGTAACATTTTTTGGTGTGCCATACTGTGGTACCACACACAGTTTATTGTGCTGTGCATTCGTGGTAGCACAGTAAAGTATCATACAACATCTTTATTTATTCAGCAACACCTTTTCAATTAAATAGTGTGTGCAATGTGTTTGATTCAACAAGCACACCCTTGTTTTTGACCCACCCCACATTTTCATCACATTATCACATCCATGTAACTCTGCGCGCAAAAAAAAATGTACGCGCATCACAAAAGTGTGTAAAAGTATCCAAGAATTGAACTGCAGAAACTTACCATGATAAGAATGTACAATTTGGGTTACCAGAAGAAACAAAAGAATAACACAGTGTTAACACAGTTTTAGTTTGAATTACGTTTGTGACTTTTCTTCTTGGATTTGAACCGTTCCTTTCGAACTTCAATCAGTGCCTTTTATTCCATGCTTTTCGTATGGTGCCAGTTTTTTTTATACTAATGATAATGACAAAATTATCGTTTTGAAGTTAGACATTCATTGGAAAAGGTGACGCCTCATTGGTCTTTTAATATGGGCAAAGAAATCAAATATCTATTTCTTTTTTCAATTGTTAGATCAAATAATTTAATCACCAGTTTTAGATCAAGTATGAACAAAGACAGTTAGCTCTAAAACGAGATTAAAATAGAGATACATGTAGCAACATCAAAGAATGTTAATCATAAATGTATACCTAGTAAACGGTAGCTAGTGGGCAAGGTTGGGCGAGGCAGCATATCCGATCACCAGACATGACGGTACTTATATCTACCGTTGCTATCGTAAGGAGACCAAGAGATGATTGATCGGTAGATTTTCGGTCGGCATAGGTTGACCCGACTGACTTTATTACTACTTTAAAATATATAGAAAGAGAAAATGATACAAGTGAATTCTTCCTCGATTCTGCGCGGAGAAAGTCTTTCAGCCTCAGCATGGACTTCAATCGAATTAATCCGAGCTATCAATTTTAATTCATCTAACGTCAATGGAAACGAATTGTAACAAGTGATTCGTTGAAACGCCGGCCTACTAAACCGGCTCTGTCGGTCCGAGCGAACCGGCACCGACATGCGGGAAAGAACGCTGTCGGTCCCACGGGATTTTACCTCATGCATTTTTTTCCAATATATGCATTAAAAGACATATTGCAGTAGAATAGCGACAAGCTTGGGTAGTGGAGTGAAATGAAAACTAAATTATTGACGAATTGAAACTCATACTGCCTGCTTATTCAAACCAGCTTAACATAGCAAATGAAAACATTTATTTCAATGTCGATTGTACTTGTATCTACTTTATTATCTCCGGTTATTTGGAGTAAAAAACAAAATTTCTCTTCATTGGCAATCAATCATAATTGGTCGTGGGAACAAAATGGCAGTGGTACCAAGCGATAAGCCAATTACAGCGCTAGAAACATAACAAAAAGGAAGTGCGATAAGCTTAATTTTAAAAATAAACTTTCAACGTTAAAAGTTCAACCGGTTGGTATTAGCGCCATCTATAGGTAGCCTTTTGTGTATCGGCTAGATGATAAGTTGGCCGCTTGATGTGTCGAAGCGCTCACGCACGCGCCCCTTTTTCCACGGGTGTGAGGGAGAAATGAAGAGCATCTCCGTTTATATAGCCGCCGCACTGGAGGCTAAAAATCATTGTTTACTTTTGTACGGCGGCTAGATGCGCTACATGTTTATGCACAAATTCCATTTCTTTTTTAATTATTTACGCATTAGTTGTTTTTATGCCGAATAAAGGTAACTAAAATATATCAACGTTTAGTGTACGACAGGCAGGTCAGCATTTGTTACCTCCTTTCTTTTAAAAATCGGGAGTTCTGAGCAAAAATGTTCTAATGTTCTGCTAAAGAAAACCAGAAGCTGCACCGAAAAATGAAATGAAATATAGAAGATTGTACGGTTGCGAATCATCAATCTCGATCCGATGTCGTCGCTATACACTGAATTTACGTGTGGTAAAAAATATGCTGCTTTGGTATTTGTATCAACAACTGTTGTGGGAAATCGTTCCTTTATGAATGAAAATTGTAAATTTTGCATTCAGCACTGCTTTCATGTATTGTGACAAATTAAGATCATATAAAAAAACATGTTTTATGTGTGCTCTGGATCTTAAGTGCTTCAATATGGGGTTGGAACAGGATTTGTTGGACAAAACTCTTTATGTTTAAACTGTTCATTTTGCATTTTTTTTTGTCTCAGTATTACTATTTAGATTGAAGCAAACTTAACCGCAATCTATGATCCTTGCAAGTAAGAGGGTGAAAAGAATCCAATGGGCAGTACTCATCCAAACACAGTATGGCACGGCATAAATGTTGTTTCAAGTTTGGATCACCTACATTTGAAACCCAACTGGAATAGCCTATTATAATTTTGAAGTATTCAAACATTCTGCTTTTAATCGTATTCTTCTAAGCTACCGACAATGTAGATACATAAACATAAATGTATATTATTTATGTTCGATTTTTAAACAAAATAAGTTTACTTGCAAAAGATCTTCACACTGTTTAACAGCATTAAAAACTACTTCCTGTACGAACTTATAAGCAAACCTAAACTAAGCAGATTTAGTCTGCTTGAATGTTTTATGATTGATCCAAATCAAATCAGAATTGAAACACTACATCAATCGATGTTTGTCGAATAAATGTCACAACAAGTCTGCACATCTTTTAATATTCAATTCGTATTCGTTAATACATTCACTTATTGTTGGAAAAGCGATTGGAAACGCTCAGTATGGAAATATGTTTGCTCAGCTATCGACAATTTTTATTAGGTCTAACCAAATCTCGAGTCTGGCACCCTC
Organism: Anopheles ziemanni; assembly: GCF_943734765.1. NCBI lineage: Eukaryota > Metazoa > Arthropoda > Insecta > Diptera > Culicidae > Anopheles > Anopheles ziemanni. The sequence goes on from NW_026690076.1 coordinate 240,019, forward strand.
CGGTATTACGAACGGATGACCAGCAATCTGTAATATACCTTCTTTCGATCACAGTAACTCTCTTCACCCCCACTAAAGTAGGAGTCTGCATAGTACGGTCAAATCCGGACAACCAACTGATCTGGCAAGTAAGAAAATTTTCGGAGAAAAATTCGAAAAGAACATGTAAAAGAACAATTCGATCGAGTTGGCGTTGAAACTATTGTATGAGGTGTTCAATACCAGGCGACATATTCATAGATTATTATTAGACTTTCTCGATCACATTTTACTCTTGATCGTTTTAAAAATTCCCAGCTGCGTGAAACTCGTAAACAATCCGGCGGCAAAAGAATATGTTTACTTTGAATCCACAATAAGTACCTTCAAATTATACAATTCATATTTTCCTAAGATCCGTTTTTTGTACGACTTTGTGTTTACTCGGTTGTCATTATTTGTAGCTGATGATTATTGTATATGATAGTTTACTTTTAAGGATATCAGTCAGCTTAACAATACGGCAACGTCCGTAATATCATGATAAATATAAAATAAATCAGTCAGCCTCAAGTGCCGGTGAAAAGATTAGAAAGGTGTAAGTGTCGGATCAGTTAGAAACACAATTCGGAAGTATAGGTTTATCGTTGAATTTGAACGTAGACCAGACTCTGTGAACCATAGACGTGACTAAAACATTGTGATAGTTATCGTACGTAAAAAAGAGGTTAAAGTACAAACCGTGGACAGGTGGACAGGTGACAAAAAGGGTGTTTCCGTACCATATGGAACAACAAAGCTGGTAACCTCCAGGAGTACAATCGATCACGCAAAAGCATAATGGCACAACATAGTCAAATTTGATCATAGGACCCTTCAGGGTGATCTGAACTACACGATTTGTACTTGACAAATTGTTTAAGTTACCAATAAATATTTTTGTTTTTGGTTCTGAGTCAAATTAAAACAGATTTACTGACTGCTGGCTGATGATGATGATCAAATAAATCCGGTAAATTGTTCGGGTCTCCAAAACCCTTAATACGTAGGTTGCCTTTTAAGTTTCGGGATTTGAAAAAACTGGTGATGCAATGAACCAACTAACAATTTTAACTTAAAGTTTGACGTTTTAGAGGTTATACGTTCTCAGAACGTTTGGACATACAAGCGCTATTTGTGTTGTTAAAAAAATGTTGAAAGTTTCATCTCTATCAAATTATGAAATTGGATCGCGATCATTTTCGTGCGATTATTTTTTACAACTTTCGACGTGGATTGACTCGGCAATAGTGCATGAATGAACTTAATTCAACTTTTGGCGATGAAGCTGCATCAATAATCAGTATTTATCGATGGTTTGAAGAATTAAATCGTGTTCGGAGTTCACTCCAAGGTGAATTTCGTGAAGGCCGTCCAAAATCAGTTGATGTTCCGAAAAACATTGATGCTGTGCGTGAACGGATATAGCAAGATTGTCATGTGACTTATCGTGAGATAGAGACAACCTTAGGTATTACTGGGACCAGCATATACTTAATATTGCGTGAACATTTGACTGTCAAAAAAAATTTGTCCGCGTTGGATCCCACACAATTGGCCAATCTCTCAAAAAAGACTCGTGTTGATTGAAACTTTAAACATTTTGTTGACAACACAAATAGCGTTCGTATGTCAAAACGTTCTGAGAACGTATAACCTTAAAAACGTCAAACTTTACGATAAAATTGTTAAATAACAGATTGCATCACCAGTTTTTCCAAATCCCGAAACTTAAAAGGCAACCCTCGTACATTACAGCTTGAAAAAGAGTTGAAACAAAATAACTAGCTTGAGACCCAAACATTCACATATTTTGATTGTGAAAAATATATCAGTAGAATAGTCAGCACATATTCATACAACTAAAAGTAAATATATATCAAGCAATCGTTTCGAATTTCATAAGCGAATTGTAGGATTTATCAGTGTCACTTAATATACTGTACATCAATAATCATGTAATCCCAAACAATTATGACACACAATTATGACTCTAAATTTCTTGCGCGTGTATCCATCAGAGATTTGGAATTAATTATGCTTTATTTAAACAGTAACAAAAGAAAATGAAAGTAAAAAAGTAGCTACAAATAATAAATAAACATTGCCTCGCCTAACGAATAAAGCTTTTCCGTAAGCTTCTTCGTCACGCGCATGCGCAAAGTGCCATCTGTTGGGTCAACCGATTGGTACTGGCGGCTTAAAATATATAACCGATTCGTGTGGCGCGCAATATGACGGCTATTTTAGACCCGAGAGCCTTTGCGTACAAGATCGAGCAGAATCGAGCAGAATTGATCAGTGCTCGACTTTCGTGAGAGGGGGGGGACATCATACTTTGTTTTTACCGAAAAAACTATTAAAACTGTATTAGATGGCATAATACCGTATCAAAATATGAATCTTTCAGAAAGTCAAATAAAAACTATAGTTGACAAAAAAGATAATGATCAATACCGCCAACACCTTCAGCGTACATTTAATTATATGCTCATCCTTCGGCCTGGTAGAAACATAATTGAGTGGTATGCGTTAATGAGCTGGCCTAGTGGGCGTGTCATAGTGATGCACGAAGGCTCAACCATACACTTCCCTATTGCGCCAGCAATCGGCGTGAAGGTTAGCCGTGCGCAGCAGCAGACTAGACGTCGGGTGTTTCCTACATTATGGCGAAGCTACACAAATATTCACTATATTGCACGCGTTCACTTCACCTCACTGAACTGGACCGCACCTGATCTTTCTAAAGAATCATCTTTCCCAGACCGATCACCGTTAGCGGCCTAATTTTGTATGCAAGGGAGATGTCGCGGAGACCGAGCATCTTTTGTGGCAACATTTTTTATGTAAGGGAAATGGCACGGAGAGTCATTTCTGTTAGTTAAGCTACAAAAAAACAAAAAGAGGAACAAATTCGCGCAGAAACGAGTACAGCTCGTAAAGCAAAGAAAGTCTCTGTAGCTCAGAGTTCGAAAGCTAAGTCCGCTGCAAAAAATGCTAAGTACACTATTTGATGGCGGTTGAAATGCGTTTCTATAATTTCAAGTTGATCATTGAATATTGTTGAATAAAGCAATTGAATTGAATGACCCTACCAGCCATAGCTTCGGGTGGAGATAGGGAATTCAATGGGCCAGAGCGAGATGGTGGTATTCTTGTCTCTTTTACACCAACGCAGAAATTCCCCCGTCCCGCCACTGCCAGAAATCTCTCCTTACCGCGCCCATCTGTTGCCACGGCAGCCGATCCGAACTGAAAAATCGAGGTTTGTGCATCAAAGTGCGCATGCGCAATGCAATACGGTACGAAGTTTAAATGCCCTGCGCGATCGGGTCTTCGAAGACCCAGCGCGAGCGATCGAAAACCCAGCGCGAGCAATCGTAGACCAGTCGAATACCCAGCGCGGTCGAATACGGACGTACGGGTACCCGCACGGGTATACCCAGCGCGGTCGAATACGTACGTACGGGTACCCGTACGAGTATACCCAGCGCGAGCGGTCATTCATGCATACGTACGCAGCGCAAGCGATCGCTAAATGAAGAGCAAAAACCGAAACGCGGTGGCCATATGAATTCGCTCCGCGAGAGGTTTAAATGGCTAGAGCGGGTTGAGCGCGAACGATGCATTCCCATACAGTCCATACAAACGACTACGCAGTAGATATATATTGGGCCTTTAGCACACCGTTCTCAACAAAGAGCGACGGTCTTGCGGTAGGTGCGCAGAGACCGGAGTGGAAACAACGCGGTTCAATTCCGCGTAACAGCTGGAGACATGAGAAAATGTAGAAGGAAGAGAATTCTTTTCGAAGAGAAAAAGAGCGAGGGCCCCGAAAGGGGCCACCATTTTTCGTTTTTGCCGCGGCAACTTCGGTTTTGCTTCGGAAATTTCCAACCAAATCTTTCTGAATATTCGTGTCCCGATTTGGCCACAATTTGGCTGGCTTCGTGCAGTGTTTCGGGGGTGAACTACATCCATTTTGTTTTAAGAGCGCTAAGCAAGGCACATAACAAAAACCAGGCGCCAAAATCGGAACATGATGTGCCACATAAAGAGTTTGTGGAACTTGAAGAAATATTAATCTTCGTGTTTCTCATTTATTTTAGTAATATTCTATGGAAGTTAGTTTAACTTTGTATACACAATTTCCTCAACAGCACCAAATATGGTCCATCAACGGTAGAAGATAATTAAATATGCTCCAGAAAGAGATTACGAAGAATACACATCAGTCAAGACAACGCAAGCGTATACATTGTGGACAACGCCATCGCATACATTGTGGACATCGCCAGAGCATACATTGTGAGTCAACATTCGATCATCGCGACGCGGCACCCGGACCACAACATTATGCTGAGTTGCAGCTTCCCATAGCAACGTGGACCACCCGCATTATGCTGAGATTGCAGATTCCCGCAGCGACGCGGACCACTTAGCATCAGAAGACCGTGAACCAACGATCCAGATCGCGAACCGATCATCAGTTGGTATCCAGCATCCGAAACCGATAGTTGGGTATTAACCCGCACATATGTTGTAGGAAATAAAGTTTAAGTTTTTTTAAAACTCAAACACCAGCAGCAGTGCGTTAACTGGCGCCCGAATAGGGACCGCGCTATGTGAAATTAAGTACAAGTGAAAGTGAAAGTAACCACGCTAGAGTGATAGTTACCACCGAATCCCAAACTTAAAAAGACTTTCCTGATCGCCGAGTGCAGCCGTGTAAAAAGGATCCCGAGTCACCTGTGCAGTTAGCAGCTCACACAGGACAAAAAGGAGCCATCCATTACACCGAGAAGGAAGTCATTCACAGCCGGTTTTCCAGAAACTAAACTACGCCCGCTAGAGGAGCAGTAAAACACAACGCCCGTCAGAGGAGCATCATAAATCATAAAACCATCGCCCGATACAGGATGCGTATGGTACTGTAAGTAACAAAAAAAAAACAGTAAGTAAAAATTGTGAAACAAAAATCAAAAGTGATTATAAAAACGTGATTAACAAATATTAAGTAAAATTACCTAGTGAAGTGAAAAACGTGTTAAAACAAAAAAATCCTGGAGGATCTTATAAATTCATTACAATCTTTTTCCTTCAAAATGTCGAGACCAGACCTTGACCAAATTATTCCGATCCACCGCTTTACTTTACAAAGCCAGATGGAACAAGTGTAAGTCCCGAAAGTTTTGAAAAAATCCCTGATTTGGTAAAGGATCTACCAAATTTTACTGGGGATCCCAGCGAACTGAATAGCTGGTTGAACGACGTAGACAGCTTGGTAAAACTGTACCAAACTAAAAGTACAGACACACTTGAACGCCAAAACAAATACCATATGATCTGCAAATTTATTCGCAGAAAAATCCGCGGTGAAGCGAACGATTCACTCGTTGCTTCAAACGTAGGCATTAATTGGAACCTGATCAAAAAAACATTGGTCACGTATTACGGTGAAAAGAGAGATTTGGAAACATTAGACTTCCAACTTATGAGCGTGCAGCAGAAGAACCACTCACTGGAAGTATACTACGATGAAGTAAATAGATTGCTCTCGCTTATAGCAAATCAAATAAACACTGACGAAAGATTCACACACCCCGAAGCCTCAAGAGCTCTAATCGAAATGTACAACAAAAAAGCAATCGATGCTTTCATGAGAGGACTGGATGGAGACGTTTATAAATTCATTAGAAATTATGAACCGACATCCCTTGCAGGTGCATACAGCTACTGCATTTCATTTCAAAATATTGAGTGTAGAAAAATGCTAACCAAACCAAGGCCATATATTCCACCAACGGCACCAAGGAATATGATTCCCTTACCGCCACCAACGCCCATAAGATATACAAATCCACCTCCGCCACCAAGGCCTTACCATCCCAAACCGTTCACGGGAAACAGAAATTTTAATAATTTCACCCAAAAGAACAACCAACACTACCAACAAAAACCATTTAACAATTTTCAACTTCAACCGCCACCAGAGCCTATGGAAGTTGACCATTCCATCAGAACACAACAAGTGAACTATGGAAACCGCCCTAACTCAAACAACGTTCGACCCCCAAAACGTCCCAGGGTCAATAATATCCAAACACAGCCAGGACACTCAAATACGATGAACCACATAACGGATGCCAATCCGCCACAACAATTCGAAAACGGTAACCCCGCGAACAACACAATAGATAACAACACATTACAATCGGTCGAGAGATACCTCCGAACCATTGAAAAACAAGAAGGATGCAACTTCAGTGACACTGTCGAAGTCGCAGAACTTAATTTTTCGACTAAACTCGGCGTTGCCTTACTTTCTTTTTTATGGTAACGCCTCGGAGCCATTAAAAATGCTCATTGATACCGGTTCTAATAAGAACTATATCCACCCGAAACATGCTAAAATTTCTCATAAAATTGATAAACCATTTTATGTATCTTCAGAAGCAGGAGATATAAAAATCGAAGCTTATTCACAAGCTCGACTATTCAAACCCTTTTCAGATAAAATGTTAAAATTTTATCATCTTGAAAACATGAAATCATTCGATGCCATAATAGGGCACGATTCACTGAAAGAAATCAAAGCAGTTATTGACACAGCCAATGATGAATTAATCATTGACGGCACAAATGTAATACCCCTACAACAATATGAACTACAGGAAGTAAATAAAATAAACATCCGCGATAGTCATCTCAACCAAAACGAAAAAATACAGCTACATACCCTATTACAGGAATATCAGGATCTTTTCCAACCACCTGATTCTAAATTACCTTTTACCTCACAAGTAAAAGCTACCATAAGGACAGAAAATGAATCCCCAATCTACAGTAAAACTTATCCTTATCCCCAAGCACTTAAAGGTGAAGTTAACAGGCAAATTGAAAAACTACTAAATGATGGAATTATCAGACCTTCAAAATCCCCATACAATGCACCAGTGTGGATTGATCCAAAAAAACTGGACGCTGCCAATGAAAAAAAATATAGACTTGTCATAGACTACAGAAAATTAAATACTCAAACAATAAGTGATAAATATCCTATTCCGGATCCATCTACTGTTTTAGCCAATTTAGGCTCAAATAAATTTTTCACTACCCTTGATCTAGCATCAGGATTTTATCAAATACCCATGTCGGAGAACGACATCGAAAAAACTGCATTTTCGATAAACAATGGAAAATATGGATTCGTACGCATGCCCTTTGGATTAAAAAATGCACCCTCCATATTCCAACGCGTCATGGACGACACATTAAGAGAACATATCGGAAAAATATGTCACGTTTACATCGATGACATTATCATGTTTAGCGAAACAGTTGAAGAACATCTGCAAAACTTGAAAATTGTGTTAGACACATTGCGAGCCGCAAATTTCAAAATACAGCCAGACAAATCCGAATTCTTAAAAACAGAAGTAGAATTCCTAGGATTCATTGTCTCAAGTGAAGGACTTAAACCAAACATAAAGAAAGTTGAAGCCATAAAAAAATTCCCAGAACCACAGAACCTCAAAGAACTGAGAAGATTCTTAGGACTGTCAGGTTATTACCGCAGGTTTATTAAAAACTATGCACACTTGGCAAAACCCATCACAAAACTCCTAAGAGGGGAGGATGGCCATCGCCAAATTTCAAAAAACGAATCAAAAAATGTTCCAATTAAATTTGATCAAAATGCAAAGAACGCATTCCAAACCTTGAAAGACATAATATCTTCTAATGATGTTTTAGTTTTTCCAGATTTCCAGAAGCCATTTGAACTGACAACAGATGCATCAGATAAAGCACTAGGAGCTGTGCTTTCACAAAAATGCCACGACGGAGATAGACCAATAACCTTCATTTCCCGAACTCTTTCCCAAACTGAGGAAAATTATGCAACAAACGAAAAGGAGATGCTTGCCATCGTGTGGGCACTACATACACTGAGAAATTTCATATACGGAGCGAAAATTAATATCCATACTGATCATCAACCATTAACATTTGCTTGATCACCGCAGAACAACAACGCAAAGCTGAAAAGATGGAAATCATTCATAGAGGAACATGATTACCAGTTATGCTACAAACCAGGAAGATCGAACGTCGTAGCCGACGCCCTTTCCAGAATACAAATTAACTCACTTACACCAACCCCGCACTCAGCTGATGAAGACGATAATTCATATATCCCTTCAACAGAAGCACCTATTAATGTATTCCGCAACCAACTAATATTTAAAATCGGAACTAATTCCTCTTCCGAACTAATAAGCCCTTTCCCGAAATTTAAAAGGCATATTTTTATTGAACCAAATTTTACTACTGATTATATGAAAGATAAATTCAAAAAAGTTATTAATCCAAACGTAATTAATGGAATTCATACAGATGAACAAACAATGGGAATTATCCAAGAAGTTTATAAAAATCTTTACAATCCAAAAACAGTTAAAGCTAGATTTTCTCAAATTCAAGTCGAAGATCTTTGCGACGTAGAAAAACAAATCGAAGAGATTAAAAATATCCATAATTTTGCACACAGAAACGCTAAGGAAAATTCATTGCAATTTATAAAAAAATTCTACTTCCCCGGAATGCGAAAAAGTATTCAAAATATTGTTAAAAATTGTGAGATATGCAAAACCGAAAAATACGATAGAAAACCACAAGTATTTATACCAGTAAAAACACCAATACCGACATATCCAGGAGAGATAATTCATATTGATATATTTGCATATAACGCAAACTTTTTATTTATCACGTCAATCGATAAATTTTCAAAGTACGTTAAAATACGACCGATAAAATCGAAATCAATTGCTGACATAAAGGAAGTATTACTACAACTTTTATATGACTGGGACTTGCCAGCCCAAATTGTTATAGACAACGAATGTACTTTTGTATCGAATGTAATCGAACAATCAATACTAAATCTTGGAGTCAAAATCTTCAAAACTCCAGTTAATCGTTCAGAAACGAATGGTCAAGTAGAGAGATGCCATTCGACTATCAGAGAAATAGCGAGATGTACGAAAAAACTCAATCCAGAAATGAGTATTATAACATTAGTGCAACAAGCCGTTTATAAATATAATCATAGCATTCACTCATTCATAAAGGACACACCAAGAAATGTGTACGTAGGAGAACGATCAGATGATCCACAAGAAAAAGCAAGAATAAGAGAAGCTACAAATGAAAGAATACTCGAAATATTCAAAACAAATGATGAAAAAATCAAAGATGAAAAATTTAAAGACTATGAAGAAAACGAATATGTATATGCAAGGAAGAAAACAAATAATAAACGCGAAAGTCGTTTCAATATAATAAAAGTTATGGAAAATCATCCAACGTATATAATCGATTCAAATAATCGAAAAATTCATAAAATGAATCTAAGGAAATAAGGAAAAAATATTAATACACTCTTTAAAATTCTTTTAACTATCGTTACAGAGTGATTACAACCCTGTTGATCAAGCTTATAGTAGCAGATATAAGCATATATGATCTAAGTAATAATCCCTTAGCTATAATACCAATAGGTAAAGCTAAAGTTCAAATCGGATATGTAAGGACGATACATCCAATCGATTTAGCAAACATAGAAGAAGCAGTAGAAAAAACGTTAGAAGAAATTCTAAATGGAATCTATGTAAAGAGAGAGCGGAGAGCGGTGCCGCTGTGCGAAGGTGGGTGCCGCTGGGTTATGAGAATTAAGAATAAAAGCCCGGAAAGTGCGGGGCGACAGGCAGTCGCAAAGTAGTAAGCAATCCGTGTTGTTCTAGCTGTTACCAAATCTCCCCCTACTCCCCCCTACATTTGGTGTCAGAAGTGGGATCGGTTCGCAAAATAAATTTTGGTGCGGCGTAACCAATAAAGGCGAAGCGAAGGAAAGTCGAAGTTCGTGGTAGTCCATAGAAAAGTCCGGCAGATTCTTTCGGCAAGGCGCGTGGTGCACGGCATAGTTGCCGTCGGAAAGAAGTGCGGGAGTGCATTTGCTGCGCGGAGTTAGGTGGACAGCGAGCCGTCGACGGGGTAACGCGGTGCGTGCGAAGCCCGAGAGCCAAACGGTCGTTGAAGCGGGGTTAAGAGGGTAGCAGTAGGTGGTATGCCGATAACACGCGGGTCGAAATCTAGCAGAGCGATGTTGGACGAACCCGTAGCTGGCCCCAGCAGAATGGACCAGTCGGAGGCAGACACGGAGCAAAGTGCGGACCAAACAATGCTCGAACGTGACGAGGAGCTCGAGGATTGTCTCGCGGAGGAAAAGCTCCGTCACCAACGGGAGCTTAAAATAAGGAAAGAACTGCTCAAGCTGAGGCTGCAGCACCGGAAGGAAATGGAGGAGCTGGAGCAGCAGTTCTCCGAACAGTTGGGCTCGTCGGAACCCGCACGTGAGCGTGAGCAAGAACGGGAGCTTACGGCAAAGCAGATCACGGCGCGTAAAGCCATTAATACCAGCCTACCCAAGTTTGGGGGACAACCCGAGATGTGGCCCTTGTTCCACAGTTGCTTCAGGTCGACCACCGAAGCCTGCGGATTTTCTCATCAGGAAAATCTCAAGCGGCTGATGGACAGTCTCGAAGGGGAGGCACTAGAGCTAGTGCGAGGGCGGTTGGTTTTCCCAGAAGCAGTGCCGGACATCATCGTCGACCTGAAGAATGCGTTCGGCAGGCCGTTGAAGCTACTGAGAAGCATGCTAGACCAGGTGAGGAAGGCCGCAAATCTTGATGAGAGGCACCCGGAGACCTTCATTTCATTTGGAATAAAGGTCAAGCAACTAAAAGATCACCTAGTTGCTGGTGAACTGAGGGATCATCTAAACAATCCGCTGCTTGTGGACGAATTGGTGGAAAAACTACCCCCCAGTTATCGACGAGAGTGGATACGATTTAGAAGTGCTAGCAATGAACCGGCTGTATCGCTTTTTTCCCGATTTATGGAAACGGTAGCCGCGGAAGCCGCGGAGATCGCCGAGTATGGTGAAAATTCAACACACCGGCCGAAGTACCAACCCGCAGCAGAAAGCACGAAAAAACGAGTTTGCCAGAACTGCGGAAACGTCGGGCACGAGGCCCAGAAGTGTTTAGTGAACAAAAGCGGACCGAGGTGCTTTGCTTGCAACGGATTGGGACACCGAGCGAAGGAGTGCACGAAGAAACAGCAAAAAGACACGCCAGGCAACAATAGGGCATGTTTCAAGTGTGGTATCGTGGGGCATCAGGCAAGAAATTGCGGGAACAGTTATGCAGTGGAGTGTGCCGGTGCCAAAGCAGAAGGATCCAGCAAAAGGAAATTACCCACAATACAGGTGACGTGTGAAAACAAAGAGTTCGAAGCGTTGGTGGACACTGGAAGCGAAGTGTCGCTCATAAGAAAAGACGTTTTCGAGGAGCTGCCAACAAAACCCAAAGTGTGGGAAAATTCGGAACGAACGCTGAGAGGTCTTGGTGGCATATCACAAAGAGGTTTCACGGAAACCCAGGTTGCCATATCAATAGGTGGCGAAGTATTTGAAATTCAACTTACAGTAGTGCCGGTACAAGCTATAACTGCGAAGTTGATCATCGGGATGGACTTCTTGGAGTCGGTTGAATACACCATCAGTAACTGTGGAATCACGATAGCACCTAAAGTTTTGGAGGACAGCAAGTGGATATACAACATACAGGAAGAAAATGAGGTGTATCAAGTTCATCCGAAATACAAACAAACCGTTGCGGAAATGTTGGAGAGAATCCGGCCAAACAGGGACCACGATCAATCGGAAATAAAAAAGTGTCCGATAAAAATGACGATAACAGTGAACGACGCAGCTGTGCCATTTAGGCATGCTCCGCGCCGTTTACCTGATGTGGAGAACGAAAAAATAAAAGAACAAGTGAACGTGTGGTTGAAAGAGGACATAATTCAGCCGTCAACATCGGATTACGCAAGTCGTGTAGTGCTAGTGAAGAAAAAGGACGGAACCAATAGGATGTGCGTGGACTACCGACAATTAAATGAGATGGTACTTAAGGATGGATTCCCGGTACCCGTCATAGAGGAGGTGTTAGAAAAGCTCCAGAAGGCGAAATATTTCTCAGTGATGGATCTGGAAAACGGGTTTTTCCATGTGCCTATTGAGCCTAGTAGCCGAAAGTATACCGCGTTTGTAACCAAGGAGGGGCTATTTGAGTTTAAGCGAGAGTTAAGAAATTAAACGTGCGACGAGTTTGGATGTTGAAATCGGAGTGAAGTTTATTGAGTAAAATTTATGATTGAACATGAATGAAATGGAAATGCGGGAAGGGGACGGGAAGGAACGATGACCCTAAGCGTCCGGCGCCGAAACTGCAACGTAGCGATTTGGTGGTCGGTTTGGCCTCGCGGCGATGTTCGGTTGCTACCGGGTGTCGCGTAGCGTCGGTGGCGGGTGTCCGATAGCGGCGCGTGGATCAGCCGACTGGAGGTGATTAACCGGCTGGGTTAACTCTCCTCTTGCTAAATTTGAGGCTCCGTCCGAAACACATCGCTGGCTGTTGGTGCTTCGAAAGGTGGTAGATTTGGTTTTGCATCGACTTCAATTTTGATCGTGTTCTTCCTTCGCTTGATGCAAACATATATTGTGACTATGATGGCCACTAATATCGGTGTGATGAAGGAGCTGGTTATCGACCATTGCCATGACCATGAAAAACTATTGTTCTCCAATTTAATCTGTTCCATCTCGCTCCGTAGATCCAGGTTTAATGTATGCAGGTGTTCGATGCTAATGTTTACTATTTTCCGACGTTGTTCTACCTCTGCTCCATAGATGGGTAGATGTATAGCGGAACCCATGATGTCCATCGTGTTATTTTTGATAACTTTGCCATCGACGAAAACCTCACACGAAAAGTATCGAATCAGGAATGATCCGAGGAGGTTTTTTGTACTGGTGCCGCATGTTGAAGTTAGTGTGAAATTTACTGTGGAGCTGATGAGTATATGAGATGTGTCCAAATTGTAAATTTCTTTTTCTGCCGGGTTCGATACGTAATCGCAGGTCGCTGGCTCGTCGTGCATTAATTTGGGTACGCATTCGCTGTCGTCTTCTTGTAGCTCTTCCATATCGTAAAGGGTTTTGTCAAGGTTGGAAACGATGTAGGTGTCGGATTCGTAGGAGAGGTGGTAAGGATTGGGTACATGTATTTTCTTATGGTTATTGTTAATCGGGTAAATATGAAGCTTCTTATAGATCTCTTGTCTTAATTGAGGTACGCTAATTATTAATACTAGCTCATCCTTGCTGATTGCAACTTTTGTGTTTGTATATGTAAGGGCCTCGATGGCCGTATGTACCTGTAGTTTGTTTTCCTTGATGTCACTTACTATTAAGTCTAACTCATACTGACTCAACAAACGTATGTTGGTCAGGCCTAATTTTGCTAGTGTTATGCTTTCTAAGATCGTCGAAACTTTTTCTGATAGATATTTAAGGTTCATATATATATTAATTGAGTACAGTTCCATATTTGAGCTACCGAATATGGTTATCGCTTTTTTAATGGTATCCAAGTTTTCTTTTAATTGTGAAGATAAATCGTTATTCATGGTGATCTGAGCGTTATTGTTTTTTATAAGTTCATTGATTGATGCATTTATGACCTTTAAATCGTTAGCGTCTGGGCTACCTGCAATAAATTTCCAAACTGTTCCTATGGCATCCCAGCGTTTTTTCCTTTGTGGGATTGTAGATTTAAGTAACCCTGCTATATTTTTAAATTCTTCCAATATGATTTTTGTGTATTGTGTTTCTTCTACTTTCTTGAATTCTGATTCGAGGGAGTGAATTTCGTCCTTAAGATCGGATATCGTAAAATGATGAATGTAATAGTTACGTCCAACGCATATTCTAGCTGTACCCCTATCAAACGCCAGAATGGGAATGTTGTCCATGCTTGATAAGGAAATGTTTTGCCCAAGTACCATGGGCAGCCATCTGTAATGTAGTTTTAATGGAATAATTAATTAATAATTTTTAAATCGTTTTGGTGGATCTTTTTTCCATCTTTCGTTGTTACTGTAGTTCTGTTGACTTTTTCTATTTCAACCTTTTTATAGGGCTTTGCTTGTTTTAGTCTTCTTTTTGTTTTCATAAAGGCCTGAGCTGAATCGTCTATTATGTTTTCTTTTTTATCTTTGTTGTAGTTAGAAACATCCTTTTCTTGTTTTATCTTTAAATTGAGAAGAACTTTAGTTAAAATTGAAGTACTATTTATCGAAGGTGTGATAATTTCGAATGGAGTAAATTTGGTCGTAGAGTGTATTGAATTATTGTACTTGTGTACTGCCAGTTGTATAGTATCGAGTGGATTTAGATGTGGATTTTCTGATTTGGTGATCCTGTATAATTCCAAGAGTGTCGAATGAAACCTTTCTACAATACCGTTCATTTCGCTCCTGCCTGTGGCTGTTACGAATGGTTTGATATTGTAGACGTTAAAAAATTGTAAAATTTCTCCTGAATTGAAAGATTTTTCCCCATCCATTACAATTATGTCAGGAGGTTCATGCTTCAAGACCATTTCCTTTAGTGTTGGGAATACGTCTATTGTGGCCCTCGATTTGATCTCTTTTACTTGTGCATATTTCGAAAACTTATCAATGCATGTCAGAAAATGATACTTTTCCAAAAAAAGTATATCAATATGCATTATTTCGAATGGTTTACTTGGTAAAGGGGTGGTTTTTAAAGGCTTATTTATTGGATTTCTGTTATATTTGCATTCATTGCAAATTAAGCAGTCCTTAATGAAACATCTAATCAAGGATGTCATTTTTGGAAAGTAATATTTGCGTATTATTTGTTGCTTATTTTCGTCGATACCTCTATGGGCTCTATTATGCTCTTTGCTTATTATATCTAGCTGTTCAGAATGCGACTCTATGTCTGCAAGTATAGTTTGTGTAAATCTTATCTTCAATATGTTTTGTTGACTAAAATTATTTTTGTATGTTTCCTGTATTTTTCCCATCAGTGACTCACTAGTATAAAGTCCATTTAATTTAGATGGATCGAAATGAGTTTGTAAAATTGATAAAATGTTTTTGTCGCTTGTATCAGCAATTACAACGACAATTCTTGTGAAGTTAGGGAATGGATGTGTCACTTTGATATCCGGTGTTCCTTCTTTAATTATGACCTGATGACGGAAGGCATTCAAAGGTCCTTCGGTGGAGGGTATAAAGAATGTGTCACTATCGTCTGCTGAATGCTGTGTTGCAGTTACTGAGCAACATATTCTACTTAATGCATCAGCTACGACGTTTGTTTTACCGGGTTTATAAATGATTTCATAGTCGTGCTCTTCGAGATACGACTTCCATCTCTTCAGTTTAGCGTTTGTGTTTTTTTCGGAAAGTGTAAAAGTAAGGGGTTGATGGTCTGTCAGGATTTTAAACTTAGTCCCATAAAGATAATTCCTAAAAGTTTTTAGAGACCAAATTATAGCTAACATTTCCTTCTCAGACGTAGAGTATGCCTCTTCAGTTTTCGTCAAAGAGCGAGAAGCGAAATGTATTGGTCTATCTTGTCCCAATTCTCCTTGCGATAATACTGCGCCAATTGCATAGTTTGAGGCATCAGTAGTCAGCAAAAAAGGTTTGTTGTAATCTGGATAAATTAGTATATCTGAGGATGTTAGTATTGATTTTAATTTCTCGAAACACTCTATTTGATCTGGTGTCAACGAAATTTTTTTGCGTGGGGAAAGGTTCTTTTCTCCTCTAAAAATGTTAGTTAATGGTTTTGCTATCTTGGCAAGATCTTTAATGAATTTCCTATAATAATTCATTAATCCTAAAAATGATCTTAAACCTTTTATAGTTGTCGGTGTGCGAAATCTTGTGATAGCTTCTATTTTTTTAGGATTCGGTTTGATTCCTTCGTGAGAAACTACGTATCCGAGAAATTCTATCTCTTGATGCACAAATTCCGACTTGTCTAGCTGCACCTTAAGGTTAGCATTATTTAATGTTTTTAAAATTGTATCTAAGTTTTTAAGGTGTTCATCTAAGGCTTTTCCTAATACGATAACATCGTCCATGTAAATGTAACAAATTTTGCCGATGAATTCTCTCAATACATCGTCCAAAGTTCTCTGGAATATTGCTGGACCGTTTTTTATTCCGAACGGCATTCTCGTGAATTCGTACTTCCCATTATTCACTGCAAAAGCTGTTTTCTCTATGTCTTTTTCATGCATTTGGATTTGGTGGAATCCTGAAGCTAGGTCCAACGTTGAAAAATATTTGTGACCTTTCAATTGTTCTATTACAAATGAGATTTCTGGCATAGGATAACGCTCGCTGATGGTCTTTTGATTTAATTTCCTATAATCTATGACCATTCTTACTTTTTCCTTGCCTGAAGCATCTCCTTTTTTTGCAACAATCCATACGGGGAAAGTCCATGGTGACCTTGATGGTCTTATGATACCATCTTTCAAAAGCTTTTCAATTTGACGATTGACTTCTTCTACGTATGCGGCTGGGTAAGGATAAACTCGTTGATGAATTGGAATTTCATCAGTAGTGTTAATTGAGCATTTTACGTTAGTTGCATACGTTAGCTGTTTATCTGATTCATAAAAAACAGCTCTGTTCATGTGTAGCACTTTCAACAATTTTTCTTTGATTATTGGGTTCAAGTGGTCGATGCGAAAATCGGTCATGTTATTACTATTTTTCCCATTTTCATATGTTTTCCAAGGTATAGTAAATGGTGTGCCATCATCAGCAGTAATTTTGAGGCATCGATTTGTAAAAGATATGTCGATAGGAAGATTATCTAATATGTAAGTTCCTATTATTCCGGCAAAAAATGGATGAAAATCGTGAACAAGAAACTGAAAAGTTTTTTTGCATTTAGGGGCAAAAAATTGAATATTTATTGCCGATGAGGTATTGAATTTTCCACAAACAGAACTTATATTGTTTGCAATTATCTTGTAAGGGCGATTAACACTATAAGTGGAAGCTAGTTTGGTTGATATTACATTTATGTTAGCGCCTGTGTCGATTAAGAATGGGAATTCTCCCCTCGTTGTTTGCAAATTGATGAAAGGGAGGAATGAAGTCACCAATTCGCGTTCCATTCTAAAAAATTACACTCATAAGCATTGTTTTGTGACTGGTTGTTATGTGTGGTTGGTCCTGTTTCAAAATGTTGGGGTTGTGTCATGCTTTGGCTAGGTCCTGGTTCAAAATTTTGGGTTTGTGATAAGTTATGAGTAGGTACGAGATATGTCTCGTTTCCTGAAAATGAACCACCTACTGGAAATGGGGCATTTTCCATTTGAGGGATGGACGTATTTTGAATCGACTCGAGATAAGTCTCATTCAGTGGGGTGGAGCCTTCTATGTATTCTAGTGGACCGTAATCAGGAGGTTGAGAAACGTCCAGGGCATTAACGTGCCCATACTGTGTTGAATGTGCCCTAGGGCGTTTAATGTTCGGCCTGATGTTTGATTGCAACGAATGATCAACTTCCATTGGGACTGGACGATCATTTCTTATTACTTGAGGAAAACGGTAATGCTGTTGATTTGTAGGATAGTTAGGGAAGGGTTGATTTGGACGATAACTATTTCCAGTTGCGAACTGATTTATGTTTTGTGGGGAAGCAAATCTTGGTTGAAAATTAGGTCTCGGTTGGTTAAATTGTGGAAATGGATTAGGTTTGTACACTGGTGGCTGTCTGTGAAAGGTGGGATGATTCAATTCTCTGGGTTTGGGTATACTATGGTTCTGTTTATCCGTGAAGGGGGCGGATCTCACATCCATATTGAAAAATTCTAAACAGTAGTTAAAAGCACTGCTTAATGAATTTGGATTATAGTTTTTTAATAAAAAACTGAGGGGTTTTTCCAGACCTCTGATAAAGCTATCCAAAGCTTTTTCCCTGAAATAGTTGATATGCACTGTGTAATTTGTGGCATATTTCGGATCCGATTGGATTTGCATGACTATTGCCGTTTGCAAATCATTAACCCTGCTAAAATAGCAACTTAATGATTCTGATGGTTTTTTTCGAATCATGGTTAATTCGTAATCCAACGTCTTAAGATCTCTTTTGTCCTTATAATAAAGGAGAAGAGTTCTTTTAATTGTGTTCCAGTCAGCTGCAACACAATTCGAATCCAAAACGTCTGCGGCTTCTCCTTTGATCTTTCGTCGAATTGTACCCTCAATAATGTGATACTCGACTGAATCGCGAGGGAGCCGTTCGTAAATTTTTAGCACATTCTCCACTTCTAAAATCCACCTAGGTAAACTTGATCCAGTTCCGTGAAAATCCGGCAAATCTTTTACATAGTCCGGCACCTTGCCTAATTCAATAAACTCTACTCGGCTCATTGACGGTTGGGCCTGTTCTAACGGATTCATTCTGTTCTGTGAATGAATTTCGAAACGTTTCAATCTTCGAAAAATGATTACGAAAAAAAAAACTAGTTAGGAATTAAAAATTATTAAATGGTACTTCGACTTTAACTACCGAACTTTGCGATTCGAAATTAAAATTTGCTTACTACCTATTTAGTTTGCCTATTCCACTATTTTTCACTTTAAGTCACTGCGTAAATAATTTCACTTTGATTTTCATATAAAAAATATCCACTTTAAACTTAAGACTAATTAATATTATTTGACTCCGACTCACAGCAGCAGCAACGAAGTCTGCATCTCCAAGTTGTCCACGTCGTTCGGGTTGGGATGAAAGGCCGCGTGATGCTCTGGATGGTCCTTTTTGGAAGGTCTTCCTACTACGGGTCCTCGGCGTCGATCGTAAGATATGTTACGATGTGCAGCAAACTTGTTCACTTTGTGCAGGTTTCTTTTTTAACTTCACCTCACTTGTTGGAACTTGTTAGTTACTTTCAGGTCCCTATTCGGGCGCCAGTTAAGAAATTAAACGTGCGACGAGTTTGGATGTTGAAATCGGAGTGAAGTTTATTGAGTAAAATTTATGATTGAACATGAATGAAATGGAAATGCGGGAAGGGGACGGGAAGGAACGATGACCCTAAGCGTCCGGCGCCGAAACTGCAACGTAGCGATTTGGTGGTCGGTTTGGCCTCGCGGCGATGTTCGGTTGCTACCGGGTGTCGCGTAGCGTCGGTGGCGGGTGTCCGATAGCGGCGCGTGGATCAGCCGACTGGAGGTGATTAACCGGCTGGGTTAACTCGAGCACCTTTTGGTTTCTGCAATTCACCGGCCGTCTTTATAAGATATGTGAATTATGTGTTTCAACCGTTGCTACATACTGGTGTTGTGAACCTGTATATGGACGACATAATAGTGCACGGCATTACCGCTGAGGAATGTTTGAACAAAATGGAACTAGTGTTCGAGAAAACGGCGGAGTATGGGTTGCAAATAAAATGGAAGAAGTGTCAATTCCTCCAAACGGCGATTAACTTCCTAGGGCATTATGTAAGTAATGGAGCAATTCGGCCAGGTGCGGAGAAGATAAGTGCAGTGCGGAACTTTCCAATACCTAAAGAGGTGAGAGCAGTGCGATCATTTCTTGGCCTCACCGGTTTCTTTAGAAAATTCATACAAAATTACTCGTTGATAGCCCGACCACTGACAGACTTGTTAAAGCACGATGTGGAATTTCGTATGGGTGCGGGCGAGCGCGAGGCTGTCCAAAAGCTCAAAACACAGTTAATAAGTGAACCAGTGCTTAAAATCTACGAACGAGGCGCCGAGACTGAACTACACACAGACGCATCCAAGGATGGATTCGGAGGCATGATGCTGCAGAAGCTGGACGGAAAGTGGCATCCAGTTATTTATTGGAGTAAGAAGACGACGTCTGGAGAGGCAAAGCTGCACAGCTACATTCTCGAGGCAAAAGCAGTGTACCTGGCGGTTAAAAGGTTTAGGTTTTATCTTTTAGGCATGCCGTTCAAGATCATCACAGATTGCATCGCTTTTAAGCAGACGCTCCAAAAGCAGGATGTCCCGAGAGAAGTGGCAGGCTGGGTAATGTTCCTCCAAGATTTTACTTTCAGGGTGGAACACCGTCCAGGAAGCAAATTACAGCACGTGGACTGCCTGAGTAGGTATCCTAGCCAAGTGCTGCACATTGTTGCAGAAGCGACCGTTCGTATAAGTAAAGCGCAAAAACAAGACGAGTCTCTTAAAGCTATTTTCGAACTTATCTCTAAAGAACCGTATGAGGATTTTACGTTGAAAGGTGGAGTTTTGTATAAGGTAGTGGAAGGAAACGAACTACTAGTGATCCCCAGGAGTATGGAAAGAGAAATTATTAAGGAAGCGCATAATAATGGCCATTTCGCTGTGAAGAAAACGTTACACGATATCAATCAGAAATACTGGATTCCCCATCTGGAGCAGAAGGTTAGGCAGATCGTGGAGAATTGTATACCGTGCATTCTGGTTAACAAAAAGAGTGGAAAAAAGAGGGGTATCTACATCCCATTCCTAAAGGAGAACGGCCATTGCAAACCATACACTTTGATCACGTAGGGCCCATGGACTCTACTGGAAAGCAGTATAAGTACATTCTCACGATGGTGGATGGGTTTTCCAAGTTCGTATGGTTATACCCAACCAAAACAACCAGTGCTCAGGAAACGATTCAGAAAATAGAAATTTGGTCAGCTGTTTTTGGTAGCCCGGAACGCATAGTCAGTGATAGGGGAGCAGCCTTTACATCAACGCTTTTTGCAGAGTACGTTAAGGATAAGGGAATTGAGCATGTGGTTAGCACAACCGGTGTTCCCCGAGGCAATGGGCAAGCAGAAAGGGTGAATAAAACATTGCTGGCAGTTCTAGCCAAGCTTTCCATCGAGGATCCCGCCAAATGGTTTGAATGGATTACCCGAGTTCAACAAGCTTTAAACTCTCAAGTAAGCTCCTCAACTAGAAAGACTCCCTTCAAGATAATGTTTGGAGTAGAAATGCGAAACAAAGTGGGAGACGAGTTGAAAGACTTGATAAAGGAAGAATTAATAGAAAGGTTTGAGGCGGACCGTCAGGAAATAAGATTAGAAGCGAAAGAAGCAATCGAAAAGGCTCAAGTAGAGTACAAAAGACAATATGACAAAAGAAGAAAACCCGCGCCGGAATATGTTGTTGGAGACTTAGTAGCCATAAAGCGTACACAGTTTGTCACGGGGAAGAAACTGGCGAGTGACTCCCTAGGACCTTACGAAATTACGCAGGTTAATAGGAAGGGGCGCTACAAAGTCAGGAAGATTGCTGCATGCGAGGGGCCAAACGTTACGGCCACTAGCGCGGATCATATAAAGCCGTGGTCAGGTGTAGCGGCTGATGAAGAAATGGATGAGCCTGAGTAGCTTAGGTGGCCCCTTGAGGACAATGGGGAAAATCAGGAGGGCCGAATGTAAAGAGAGAGCGGAGAGCGGTGCCGCTGTGCGAAGGTGGGTGCCGCTGGGTTATGAGAATTAAGAATAAAAGCCCGGAAAGTGCGGGGCGACAGTCAGTCGCAAAGTAGTAAGCAATCCGTGTTGTTCTAGCTGTTACCAAATCTCCCCCTACACCCCCCTTACATCTATACGGCATCAATTGAAAGTTTGATTAATATAAAAGCTAGAACGCTACAGGAAACCTTTAGAAAGATTAGACCGTTTACAAACAGAGAAAAACGATGGGATACGATCGGAAAAGTTTGGAAATGGATCGCAGGAAATCCAGACGCCGACGACCTACACATTATTAACTCAACGATAAACTCCCTAATTGCTGAAAACAACAAACAAGTAGTTATCAACCAAGGTTTAAATGAACGAATCCAACAAATAACAGAAGTCGCTAACACGGTTATCAACATTGAAAATCAACGATACGAAACGCACCAGACAGAGATTCGTCAACTAATCCTGTTATCAAACATGAACATGCTACAAGAAAAATTAGAAGTAATTGAAGATGCCATCATACTCGCGAAACACGGGATTCCAAGCAGCAAGCTACTATCCCTAGATGATCTAAACTCCATAGCCCAATTCCTAGAGAGTAACAACATTACTTACCGTACTCCAGAGGAATTGCTAGGGCAATCAACTGCGCAAGTTGCTGTAAATCAAACGCATATTATCTACATACTAAAGTTCCCCAAAGTAACCACACAAATGTACGAATACGAATACATTGACTCCATAATCCAGCACGAGAGACGGATTATCGTAAAACAAAATTTCATAATACGAAATCGAACGCATGTATTCGAAATTACGGAAAGATGCCAAGAGCAGGAAGATTTCTACATATGCCAACAAGTAAATCTGCAACAACCCACCAAATGCATAGAAAAACTCGTGAAACGAGAAGACGCTGAATGTCAATACGAAAAAATTTACTCGAAAGGATTGGTGAAACGCATTAATGACGCCAATATTCTCATTAATGATGCCATCGCAGAAATATCATCAAATTGCAGTAATGCAAACCAAGTATTGAACGGGTCATACTTGATACAATTTGAAAATTGCAACATAATCATCAACGGAGAAATTTATTCAAACAACGAAGCCATCATTCCCGGTAAACCATACCACTCGACAGCGGGAATAAAAGTCAACATAAGCGAAATTGAAGACAGACCACCGATAGAATATCTAAACAATCTTACGTTGCAACATCGAGAAACGCTACAAAGTATAAATCTACAGAACAATTCCATCAAATGGAAAATTCATGCATTCGGAGGAACTTTCATGTTACTATTCATATGCGCAACCGTAATCTGCTTATTTTTCAATAGAAAGAGAATGGCAAAAGTAAACATAAACCAAGAACCGCAACGCGGAGAAACATTCGTAAGCAGACCAACATCATTCCACGCAGCAACAAGACTTTGAGGACAAAGTCATTTAAGAAGGGAGGAGTCAAGACAACGCAAGCGTATACATTGTGGACAACGCCATCGCATACATTGTGGACATCGCCAGAGCATACATTTGGGGCGATCATGAAATCGTCGTTTTTAAAGCCGCTAAAATAAGCGACCGCTAAAATTTAGCTGTCGCTGCTCGAATTGGTATAATGAGGCTGTTTTCTGTCGAGCAGGCGCTTTGTGCGAAGCGGTCGCTCGAAGCAAAGCGACACGTAGTAGGCGATTTTTGTTGTCATATATTCAATGTTTAAAATCACTAGGGTTTGGAGCGCGTCATTTCGAGTCAAAATAAATACCGATTTGTTTGTGGCCTTAGTTCTGTGCTAGTGCATAAACCTGGACGTTTTTGTTGACTCGAATGCTTATGAAAATTGTGTGGTGAGGTGCATCAGAAATATTAATAGTGCAGTGATGTTGGTGGTGATGATAGTTGGTGTGTTTGGTGGCAAAACTTCTTCCTCTATCTGGATGATTTTTTGCTTTTATTTTGATCGCAATTCTGGGCATGATGAATGTTAATTGGTACTGTTCCATTGAGAGAACTGTACACTAAGTTAAGTTCGCAGAAAGAAACACCTTATTGAAGGAAAATAACGCAAAGTATGGCATGCATGTATCGTTGGTCTGTGAGTCACGAAGTCCAAAACAGCCTTTTCCGAGTTTACATACGACGTTTTTTTTATAAACTAGCAGAATTTTACGAACTAAACTCCCAAAATATGGTGCATATCCCCCAGCTTCGACGACTAATAGTGAAAAAAACAGGGCCATAGTACTGTTATTGTTGGTGAAATGTACTCCTGACGATGCAATGTAATTAGTGCAAAATCGTAAGCCGTAGGTCCTTCAGACTTGCCCGGAAAAAAGATGCGCCATTAGCAACCAGGCGAGCCCACTCTTCAGCAAACAGGCTGCAGCATCCTTTATTACCTTCGTGTCCTACATCGGTACTCCATTTTGCCATGCGCTTGACTGCTGTAACTTCTTTGGAGATGAGTCAAGCCTTAACAGATGGCGTCCTCCTTGACCAGCAGGTTAATCTAACAGTGAACTAGATGACGGCTACTTAATAGTACACCGACCTGGTAGAAGCCGTTGGATTTGCGCCGGAGTCCTCATGGACAGCAAGGTCGACGCAATCGCAGTTCCACTAGAGGCGTTGAAGGCGTTGAAGGCGTTACCATTATTCATGGAATCCACGATAGGGAACCACGTTAGGACTCAGTTAGGGTCAATGGAGCTGCTACAGATGCTACAGCAAAACTGGCCCAAGAGACAAATTTATAAGGCCTGCATGGTATTTTTTTGGATGCCTGTCGACTTCACTGGGTTAGCATGGAATTGCTACCTCGATGTTTGACGGCTCGGAGGTACAGTTCCGATGAAGGGTGCCAAAATCATCTCCTCTAGTACCGAAGATACTAAAGTAGTGCATGTTGGCGCAATGGACTTTAATGGGAAAGAATAATCACGGAAGACTCTTTCTGGGTAAAGGGCGTCAGAGTTAAGGCGGCGTAAAGTGACACCAATGGGGGTGCCCATGGCGCAGCGGTAGCGCGAGGAAACACCACACCACAGGTGTGGGATCGAATCTCGAGTCTGGCACCCTCCGGTATTACGAACGGCTGACCACCGATCTATAATATACCGTCTTTCGGTCACACAAACTCTCTTCGGAGAGAGGCCTTGTCCTACTAGGGGATGTCGTGCCACATAAAAAAAAAAAGTGACACCAAGATTAAAAAAGGAGCATGTCCCTGTTTTACTCATACTTCGTGGCAGTAAGTGAAAACGGGGCAGCGTAAGTCAACAGTAAATTTGGAAGAAGCCAGATAAGACGGAGACGGATTCTCGACAAGAAACAAATTAAGCCACCGAAAAAATGTTTAATGGACAAATAAAACGATGGGCTCGGAATGGCACTTGATTGCCAAAGCCACGAACTTTAAATAGCAATTCCGTGAAAAATGCACCTTACGATGAGATTTGTAACGAGAGATTTGACGAAAATGAGCATTTTCACATTTAGCGGCATGTCTTGAGCTTCCGCTAGCGAAACGACCGCTAAATTTGCAATTTTAGCATTGCCGATAGCTTTAGCGACCGCTAACTCAACTGCTCGACACATTTTCCATACAATTGATTGAGCGAAGCGACCAAACGAAGCGATCGAGTTAGCGGTCGCTTATTGAAGCGGAGTTTCGACTGCGCATGCGCATCTAATGAACAAATGAGCACCCTTAGCGACTGAAATGAACAAATGAGCACCTTTAGCGACCGCTAAAACGAAACGACGATTTCATGATAACCCCTATTGTGAGTCAACATTCGATCATCGCGACGCGGCACCCGAACCACAACATTATGCTGAGTTGCAGCTTCCCATAGCAACGCGGACCGCCCGCATTATGCTGAGATTGCAGATTCCCGCAGCGACGCGGACCACTTAGCATCAGAAGACCGTGAACCAACGATCCAGATCGCGAACCGATCATCAGTTGGTATCCAGCATCCGAAACCGATAGTTGGGTATTAACCCGCACATTATGTTGTAGGAAATAAAGTTTAAGTTTTTTTAAAATTCAAACACCAGCAGCAGTGCGTTAACTATCGCCTTCTTTGACGATGGTGCGACGGGAACGTTCATCGACCACCAGCTTCTCAGCCAGTTGGGAATAAAGGGTATCCCACCTCCTCTTTGTGTGTCCTGGACGAGAAACCATACCAGGGATGAAAAAGACTCAGTACAGCTTTCCCTAGGGATTTCAGGCTCTAGACAGGGCAGTCAAGTGTACAATTTGGAGAAGGTACACTCAATGCGTACTTTGCAGCTTCCGTGTCAAACGGTTAACCCAGAAAAGTTGGTGGAGTCCATCTGAGCAACGTGCCACTAGACGCTTACTCCGGACGACCAAGCATACTAATAGGAATGGACAGCTGGCACCTTGGACACCCATTGCGTAGTAAGTAACCATCCGATGGAGGCCCCGTGGTTTCCAAAACACGCCTCGGGTGGGTGTATATGGATCGGGTGAAACAACCTCGGCCAACCTCGGCAATGTATTCCATGGCGTACATGTATGCCATTATTGGGACGAGGGCAAACTCGATAAGGCCCTACGCGATTTCTTCACATTAGATTCACTGGGCATCCAAGCCAATGGTAAATACCTGTTGTCGAAGGAAGAAGAACGCGCTTTAGAAATCCTTAATGCGGGGGTACAATTGAAAGAGCGACGATACGAAGCCCCCTTACTGTGGCGATATGAATCAGTCAAATTGCCTTGCAGCAAAACCATGGCCCTTAAACGACACGCTTGCCTGATGAAAAGACTAGCAGGAGACAAGGAGTTAGCCGAGGCTATGACGTTGAAGATATGTGAGTACGAGAAAAAGGGTTATATTCGAAAGATGTCCCCCGAAGAATGTGAGGAAACCTCACCAAATGATTGGTACTTGCCAATCTTTCCAGTAGTAAACCCGAACAAGCCCGGAAAGTTAAGAGTCGTGTTCGACGCCGCCGCAAAGGTGAATAACACAAGCCTGAATTCGGCACTCCTAACTGGGCCCGACCAATTGGTGAGCCTCCTAATGGTTCTGCATAAGTTTCGAGAGGGCCGGGTGGCACTAACAGGAGAAATACGGGAAATGTTTTTCCAAATAGCCATAAGAAAAGCTGATCAACGCAGCCAGATGTTTTTCTGGGAGCCTAACTGGAAAAAGGACGGAAAGCCGCAACAATATTTGCTACAAGTTATGTCATTTGGGCGGCGTGTTCGCCAAGTACGGCTCACTACGTGAAAAACATAAACGCAGACCTGTAGCATGCTTATGCTATACAGCCTTAAAATGATGACAATGTCACAAGAAGAACCGGAACGATTCAAACCGAACATACTTTGTATCACAATGTCAATTCAACCATACTCGAACCAACTGACCTATATATTCGAAGACGAAACGCAAGCAGATTTTGGCCAATGCATCGAAACCAAAACAGCGCAACTCGCAAGCGCATCGCGACGCGTAAAGGCACAGCCACGCGAAAACAATAACAAACAGCGTGACCACCGCGAACGCTTCAAGCGGAAGAACTTTGAATAACATAAACACAAAGCGGAAGAACCGCCAAGCGAAATCGAGCGCATAACGATGCGACAAGAAAGATACATTCGTCAGACAAGATAGGAAAACCATTTATTAAAATTCAGAGGGCAGGAACACAAAGTAGGAAGTTAAACTTTCACCAACGTTACGTAAATAAGGAACAACAGAACTAACCAATCAGAAGACGAAATGATGTCAACTAACCCCATTGTACCAACGTAGTAATAATGAGTATAAAATAAAGAGATACGACAAATGACAGTGCAGTCGAGAAGTAGAGCACTGAAGAGTCAGAGTCGGAGTTAGACTCGGAGGACGTTTGTCGCGTATAAACGAACAGACGAGTCTAAGTTTATTTTCCTGACTGATCCAGCAGTAGCAGCTCACTCCTCACTCTCGGCGGCCTTCTCCCATCGTTTTCCACGTCTACCACAGACCGTTTTCAACATCAATTCCCCAAGGCAGCGAGTTGTATCAAGTTTGAACATTACGTAGATGACTTACTTGCCAGCGTAGACAGCCGAAGAAGTTATTCAGGTAGCGTGTAACGTCCGCCATATTCACGCTCAAGGGGGGTTTGAAATAAGAAACTGGCAGTCGAATTCTGCTGTTCTAATGGAGCAGATGCAAGGAAACACGGATACGACACGAAGTCTGGCCATCAGAACAGAACCCTCACTTGAAAAAGTGCTTGGCATGTGGTGGGACACCACTTTAGACTGTTTTACTTTCAAGGTTGGAACGAAGCACGATGAGAAGCTAAAGCGAGGAGATCGGCAACCAACTAAGAAGGAAATGCTAAGTGTCTTAATGACAATTTACGACCCAATGGGCCTCCTGGGCAATATACTTATGCTTTTGAAGATAATAGTACAAGAAGCTTGGCGAGCAAAGTGCGGCTGGGATGAACAAATCCCGGAAAAAATATCCCACAGATGGCTCCAGTGGTTATCGGTTCTGCACAAAGTAAGCAGCGTCAGTATCGCGCGTTGCTATCGAACAAGGACAAGTGGTGGAAGTTCGGACCGGATACAGCTACACGTGTTTTGTGATGCGAGTGAGAGCGGTGCCGCAGCCGTAGCTTACCTTCGTTTCGAGGAAATGGGCGTTATCGAATGAGCGTTAGTCGACTCGAAAACGAAGGTGGCCCCCCTGAAATTTATGTTCATTGCTAGATTGGAGCTTCAAGCAGCAGTAATAGGGGCTCGTCTTGCCGGAACCATAAAGGAATCTCACCGCCTAATGATAGAGAAGCAGTTCTTTTGGACAGATTCTAGGAATGTTATGAGCTGGATTCAATCTGATCATCGTCGATATAGCCAGTTTGTGGCATTCCGAGTAAGTAACATCTTAGACGTCTCCGAAATCAGCGATTGGAACTGGATATCAACGAAGGACAACGTGGCAGATGAAGCAACCATATGGCATCAAATACCTGTACTAGATATGTCCAGCCGCTGGTTCCAAGGGCCAAGATTCCTTTGGAGTAGTCAAACCGACTGGCCTACCGAGTGCGATAGTCCCTGTGAAACGTTAGAAGAAGCCCGTCTCCACTTGCTACACCCGTAAGAGCCCGTAAGAGTTGAAAGATTCTCCAATTGATGGAGACTATTAAGGGCAGTTGCCTACGTGCACAGATACATTGAAAACTTGAAGAAAACGGCAGCGCAGAATATGAAAGTGAGTGGCCCCCTAACGCAGGCGGAGCTGGAGAGTGCCGAACGGACGATATACCTAAAAATTCAACAAGATGCGTACCCGGAGAAGCTCTGTGTATTGAAGGGCACCGACGTTGGGCCTTCTTGGGAAACTTCACTCCCGAAATCAAGTCCATTATACAAGCTCTCTCCGTATTTAGATGAACAAGGCACCATACGCATGAAAAGCCGTATCACAAACTGCGAATGGGTGGAAGAGTCTGCCAAGCGTCCCGTTATTCTACCTCGACAACACTACGCGACTGAACTAATCCTTGCTTCATACCACAGAAAATATGGCCACATGAATCATCAGACCGCGCTCAACGAAATCCGACAGAAGTACTACATCCCTCGCTTGAAAGGTACATATGAACGAGTCCGTAGAAATTGCCAACTCTGTAAAATGCGCCGCGCCACACCTTCGATGGGAGATCTACCGCAAGCCCGGCTGGCGGCATACCAAAGAACCGTCACACATACCGGAATTGATTATTTCGGTCCCATGCTAGTGACCGTCGGCCGGCACTCAAAAAAACGTTGGGGAGTGTTGCTGACGTGCCTAACGACTAGAGCGATACACGTTGAAGTCGCCCATTCGTTGAACACCGACTCCTGTATGCTCGCCATTCGGAACTTTATAACGAAGAGAGGTCAGCCGGTCGAATTTATAAGCGATCGGGGCACGAATTTCGTCGGCGCTGCGCGAGAACTGCGAGAAGCATTAGAGTCACTAGACCAATCGCAGCTGATGACCGAGTTCGTGCAACCTAACACTACATAGACCTTCAACCCACCAGCTGCTCCTCATTTTGGTGGCTCGTGGGAAAGATTAGTACAATCGGTAAAAAAAACACTATCAGCCATCGCTCCCCCCCGCCAGTCCACTGATGAAATCCTTAGATCGCAATTAAGTGAAGTCGAATTCATCGTAAATTCAAGGCCGCTGACAGATGTCCCTCTTGATAACGATTCTGATTTTCTTCTTACCCCAAATCACTTTTTACTAAGGAGCTCAGTCCAAACCACAGGGTCCAAACCACCGATCGCACTAGACGACAACCCAAAAATGCTACAATCCTGGAAGTCATCCCAACAGCAACGGGCCGCCGGTCTGAATTGTAGTTCGGAACCCAGTAGCGGGCAATGTGAGGCGGGCAAAACATACGGAGCGGGGAAAGGAGGGGGATAACGGACAAAAAGGGATAGCTAGCGCCCGAGAGATTGATCCGAGGAGATCGCGATAAGCGATAAGGACTGATGAGGCAGTTGCGAACAAGAATCATTAGAATAAAGACTGGTTTTTTTTAACTCCATTGTCAAAAGTAAGACGTGTTAAAATTCGGTTTAATTCTAAAATCTTTGCACTCGCAACTCACGTTGAGTAGTTTCAACAACCGGACCAGTCATTTTGACTGGTCAGGTACTTTTTCAATCAAATATATTTCTAAGGCTGAACAATTGTACCAAATGTTAATGCATAACTTGCACACAACCAATGAAATGTTCATTTTTATGTATTCAAAAATAAATTTTTTTTTTATAATTTGCGCTTAAGTTTCAAGCGTAAAAACCGCGGTAGTTCTCGTGTAAATAGAACATTTGTTTTATTTGTTTGATACGTCGTTACCATTTCGATTGTTCGTTCGTAACCGATTAATAGGGGTTATCATGAAATCGTCGTTTCGTTTTAGCGGTCGCTAAAGGTGCTCATTTGTTCATTTCAGTCGCTAAGGGTGCTCATTTGTTCATTAGATGCGCATGCGCAGTCGAAACTCCGCTTCAATAAGCGACCGCTAACTCGATCGCTTCGTTTGGTCGCTTCGCTCAATCAATTGTATGGAAAATGTGTCGAGCAGTTGAGTTAGCGGTCGCTAAAGCTATCGGCAATGCTAAAATTGCAAATTTAGCGGTCGTTTCGCTAGCGGAAGCTCAAGACATGCCGCTAAATGTGAAAATGCTCATTTTCGTCAAATCTCTCGTTACAAATCTCATCGTAAGGTGCATTTTTCACGGAATTGCTATTTAAAGTTCGTGGCTTTGGCAATCAAGTGCCATTCCGAGCCCATCGTTTTATTTGTCCATTAAACATTTTTTCGGTGGCTTAATTTGTTTCTTGTCGAGAATCCGTCTCCGTCTTATCTGGCTTCTTCCAAATTTACTGTTGACTTACGCTGCCCCGTTTTCACTTACTGCCACGAAGTATGAGTAAAACAGGGACATGCTCCTTTTTTAATCTTGGTGTCACTTTTTTTTTTTATGTGGCACGACATCCCCTAGTAGGACAAGGCCTCTCTCCGAAGAGAGTTTGTGTGACCGAAAGACGGTATATTATAGATCGGTGGTCAGCCGTTCGTAATACCGGAGGGTGCCAGACTCGAGATTCGATCCCACACCTGTGGTGTGGTGTTTCCTCGCGCTACCGCTGCGCCATGGGCACCCCCATTGGTGTCACTTTACGCCGCCTTAACTCTGACGCCCTTTACCCAGAAAGAGTCTTCCGTGATTATTCTTTCCCATTAAAGTCCATTGCGCCAACATGCACTACTTTAGTATCTTCGGTACTAGAGGATTGATGATTTAATAATTTATAGAGGTTTTGAGCCGGGAGGCTTCTTTCACCTCTAAAGGGTACTAGAGGAGATGATTTTGGCACCCTTCATCGGAACTGTACCTCCGAGCCGTCAAACATCGAGGTAGCAATTCCATGCTAACCCAGTGAAGTCGACAGGCATCCAAAAAAATACCATGCAGGCCTTAAAGCTCAGCCTAGCTGACCCAACAGTGTCAACACAAACGCCGATTAACTCATCTCATTCTTTCTCCGGACAAACACGCACGCTACCGCCATTAGTCACTACTCCGTCAGCTCCGCATCGTTCTAATATCTCTGTTTACTATCAGAATGTACGCGGACTGCGCACTAAGACAAACGAACTACGTCTTTCAGTATCTGAATGTGAGTTCGATATCATAGTTCTCACGGAGACCTGGCTCGACCCAAGTCTGCCATCTTCGCTGGTATTTGGCGATGAATTTCGAGTCTACCGCCGTGATAGAAATAGCAACAACAGCGCTCACGCTCGCGGGGGAGGAGTGCTCATCGCCTGCTCTCATTGTCTGCCGTCTCATGAACACCTTACGTATCACTCATCTATTCAGATACTGTGCGTTTGCATTAAACTCTCGAATTCACGCCTCTACGTAATAGCCGCATACCTCCCGCCCGATATGAGCAGAAATGAACAAGTCATTGAAGAAATTCTTGACTGCATAAACGGCATCTGTACAACTATGCTCCCAGGGGACGGGATACTCATACTAGGTGATTTCAACCAGCCCGCGATCGCTTGGTCTGTACCTCCCGAATGTCCCGACATTCCCTTTCAGTATCTAAATCCTCATTCGCGATGCTCAAGTTCTAATCGACTCATTGATGGCTTGACGCAAAATGCTCTCTTCCAGTTGAACAGCGTGACAAATTCATCTGGTCGCGTTCTCGATCTCGTAATGGCAAACTACAACATAGCGGAACTATCTTCTGTCATAACAACATGTGATACACCGCTGCTACCCGTTGACACTCATCATCCTCCACTTATTATGGAATTGATAGCCGCCGCAGACCCCTACACGCATATCAGTTCACATATGGAGCCACGGCTAAATTTTGCACGGACTGATACGAATATACTCGGGCAGATGCTTTCTTCATTCAATGCTACTTTTCACTGCTCTGACTTTCCATCGGTTGATCATGCTGTTGAAGCGTTCCTAAGCTTTACACGTAACGCCTTACGCACTTGCACCCCAATTGTGCAGCCCTCCCGCGGGCCCGTGTGGGGTCCTGCTTGCCAGCGCTAAGAATTACATCTCTGCAAATCAACACGGATTTTTCCCCAAGAGATCAACGACAACGAACCTATTAGAATTCACCAATCTCGTGCACACCTCAATTGATGCCGGAATGCAGATGGATGCAATCTACACCGACATCAAAGCAGCATTCGACAGCATCCCACATTCCATCCTTCTCAGAAAGCTTGACACCCTCGGGCTTCCCAATCTGATGATGGACTGGTTAAGATCCTATCTTTGTGACCGCGCATACTTGGTAAAATTAGGAGATAGCCTATCTCGCCGTATTAAAGTTACATCAGGTGTACCACAGGGCAGCAACCTAGGGCCGTTGCTGTTCATCCTGTACATGAATGATTTGTCGCTTGTCCTTCCCGCTAAATGTCACCTGCTTTACGCTGATGATGCAAAATTATTCATTCCTGTAAAAGATACAACCGATCAAGTTCGGCTCCAAAGAATCTTGGATACTTTTTCTTCCTGGTGCTCCAGAAACTGCCTCCATCTCAGCACAGAGAAATGCGTCACCATAACCTTCAGCCGATCTCGTGAACCTTGTCTCTACGACTACACATTGAACGGTACAACCCTGACCCGTAAAGATTGCGTGTGCGATCTTGGAGTTCTTC
This sequence comes from Anopheles ziemanni, assembly GCF_943734765.1. Taxonomy (NCBI): domain Eukaryota; kingdom Metazoa; phylum Arthropoda; class Insecta; order Diptera; family Culicidae; genus Anopheles; species Anopheles ziemanni. The sequence goes on from NW_026690076.1 coordinate 273,262, forward strand.
TCGACCAAAAACTTAATTATGACAAACAATTGAACAACGTCGTTTCTAGAGGAAACCAGCTGGTTGGTCTGCTTGCTAAGCTTACTCGAGAACTTCGTGACCCAACCACTGTGAAAATGATTTACTGTTCCTTGGTCACACCGGTGCTTGAGTATGCATCTGAGGTTTGGTGGCCAAATGCTACCCAACCAGTAGCACGGATCGAATCCATACAACGTAAAGCCACCCGTTATGCATTACGCCACTGGAACGCAATGGACTATACCACCCGGTGCGCCTTACTTGGCCTTGATACCCTAGACGAGTGACATCGCACGGCACAATGCGTCTTCATTGCGAACCTGTTGAACAGCAACATCGATTCTCCTGAGCTGCTTTCTGCTATCAACCTATACGCCCCCACCAGAGCACTTCGTTCACGCGACATGATCACCTTAGCTAATCATCGTACACGTTTTGGAGGGTTGTCCCCGCTTATCACCATGTGTCGCCAATTTAACTCAATATGTGATCTCTTCGAGCCGGGCATCACACGTGCCCAGTTTGTCAACCGTCTCCGCAACTCCCGCAGCCATTAATAATCCCTTATCTGTGACGTGAAACGTGTAACTATACCGTAATTGTAATCAACCGTGTACCAAAATTCGAGGGGGCTACACAGTCTGTCGAATAAATGAATAAAATAAAATAAAAATAAATTTGTCTCTTGGGCCAGTTTTGCTGTAGCATCTGTAGCAGCTCCATTGACCCTAACTGAGTCCTAACGTGGTTCCCTATCGTGGATTCCATGAATAATGGTAACGCCTTCAACGCCTTCAACGCCTCTAGTGGAACTGCGATTGCGTCGACCTTGCTGTCCATGAGGACTCCGGCGCAAATCCAACGGCTTCTACCAGGTCGGTGTACTATTAAGTAGCCGTCATCTAGTTCACTGTTAGATTAACCTGCTGGTCAAGGAGGACGCCATCTGTTAAGGCTTGACTCATCTCCAAAGAAGTTACAGCAGTCAAGCGCATGGCAAAATGGAGTACCGATGTAGGACACGAAGGTAATAAAGGATGCTGCAGCCTGTTTGCTGAAGAGTGGGCTCGCCTGGTTGCTAATGGCGCATCTTTTTTCCGGGCAAGTCTGAAGGACCTACGGCTTACGATTTTGCACTAATTACATTGCATCGTCAGGAGTACATTTCACCAACAATAACAGTACTATGGCCCTGTTTTTTTCACTATTAGTCGTCGAAGCTGGGGGATATGCATTTAGCGTGTTCTTTTCTCACAAATTAATCGAACCGTTCGCGACGAAGTTTGAGATCGGAAAGGATCGAATTTTATTCCTACTTCCTAAATTACGCTAAGCACACTACTACATGTTTAAAGTTAAAATTCAATATTTCAATTCGTTTGATGTAACGCACATTTTTATAAAACCAACAGTGCTGTGCGCAATTGTAAGGCTGCCACAATACTCCCCTCCTAGACTAGGATCCCTCTACTGGTATCTGGAAGGGAAAATAACTCGTCTGCCAGAGCGAGTTACTCTAGTCGGTGGAATCTCGGCAGGAGTTGTGGCTGCTGGTTCTGTTGACGCTGGCTGTTCACTGCATACGTACGCGGGTTTCAAACGGTCGATCGAAATGTTGACTTCACGTCCCCGTATGCTCAATTTGAAAAACTTTTCTGTTCGATTAAGAATCTCGAATGGTCCTTCATACGGAGACGATAACGATGGTCTTATTGAATCGTTGCGAACGAAGACGCTCTTACATGTTCGCAGGTCCTGGTGCATGAAAATGTTTCGCTTCCCGTGCCTGGCAGTCTCTTGGGGGCGAAGATCACGCATAGTCGATCGGAGTTTAGCGACGAATTCTGTTTCGTTAGGTCTCTGCAGGTTGTCAACAAAAAATTCAGACGGTATCTTGAGAGTCGTACCGTATACCATTTCAGCAGGCGAAGTTTTGATGTCCTCTTTGTAGGTTGTCCGTAATCCAAGTAAAATTATCGGTAGATGTTGACTCCAGTAGTTGGGATCGTGGCAAAGGATCGACGACTTAAGGGTCCTATGCCATCGTTCGATGATTCCATTAGACTGGGGGTGGTAGGCAGTCGTGCGCAGGTGTTTAGATCCGATCAAACGAGTCAATTCGGTGAAGAGCGATGATTCGAATTGTCGTCCTTGATCAGACGATATGTAGGCGGGAACACCGAATCGGGATATCCATCCGGAGACTAGAGCTTCGGCGATTGTAGACGCGGTCATGTCCGGCATGGGGAATGCTTCCGGCCACCGAGTAAACCTATCGATGACTGTAAGACAGTAACGGTTTCCTTTGCTCGGAGGGAAGGGTCCAACGATGTCGATATTTATGTGCGAAAATCGGCTGTCCGGTGCTGGGTACCGCGCTATTGGCGACTGCGTATGTCGGGTCACTTTCGAGCGTTGACATTGGATGCAGTTTCTGGCGAAGGCGATGCTGTCCTTTCGAATGCTCGGCCAAACAAATCTCTCAGTCATTAATTTGGCTGTTGCACGAGTGCCAGAGTGGGATAGATGATGCGTTGCCTGGAGTGCTGCGTTGCGAAACCGCTTTGTAATGAAAGGACGAATGCTGTCACTCGAACAATCACAAAGCAGTTGATGCTTTCCGCCTGGAACCGAAAAATATTTTAGAATCAATGAAGATTTAATTTTACCCTGCTGAATATCCTGTAGTTCGCCGTCGGTCTTTTGGTCCTCAGCTAGCGCGTCGAAATCAAGCACTGGTACAGTTTGGATGCTTTCGATGCGAGAGAGTAGGTCTGCTACGATGTTGTCCTTGCCCACTATGTGCCTGATGTCTGTCGTTAATTGCCCGATGAAGTCCAATTGGCGAACTTGTCTGTTGGATGCTTTATCAAGCTTCTGCTGGAAAGCGTAGATGATCGGTTTATGGTCTGTGTATATGTGGCAACTCCGTCCTTCTAACATAAACTTGAAGTGGCGCACTGCGAGGAATATCGCAGTGAGTTCACGATCGTATGTACTGTAGCGTAGTTGAGCGGGGTTAAACTTTTTCGAAAAAAATCCAAGCGGCTGAACCTTATCATCGACAATTTGGTGAAGGACCGCACCTGCGGCGATATCTGAAGCGTCAACCCAGAGGGACAATTCTCCTGTTTTAATGGGGTGAGCCAGTAGGGTTACTTCGGCGAGTTGAGTTTTGCATTTCTCAAATGCAGCTTTTGTTTCGTCGGTCCACTTCAACGGCGTACGATCGTTTCGCTTATTGCCAGGTGTCATTGCTAATAACGGTATTTGCGTTTGGATTGCGTTCGGTATGAATCGTCGATAAAAGTTAATCAAGGCTAAGAATTTTTTTAGTTGCTTAACTGTAGACGGCAGCTTGAAGTTTTTAACGACCTCGACGCGATCCGAAAGTGGACGGATTCCTTCGGTGGAGACGGAATGTCCCAGAAAGTTTAGGTTTTCTCGTCCCAGTTCGCTTTTAGCAACGTTTATCGTTAAGTTATGCTGCTTGAGTCTCTCAAATAGCAAGCGCAAATGTTCTCTGTGCTCCTCTAGTGATGACGACGCGATGAACAGATCATCGATGTAGGGAAAGATGAAATCAAAACCGCGAACAACTTCGTGTATGAGGCGTTGAAAGGTTTGAGCTACATTTCTTAGCCCAAAAGTCATAAAAGAGAATTCAAAGAGTCCAAAAGGTGTGGTGATGGCCGTTTTCGGGATGTCGTCAGGATGGATAGGAACTTGATGAAACGCCTTCTGCAAGTCAACTTTTGAAAAAATAGTTTTACCTTGCAAGTTCGACGTAAAATCCTGAAGGTACGGTAGGGGGTACCGATCCGGAATGGTCTGCGCGTTTAAGGCGCGGTAATCCCCGCATGGTCGCCAAGAACCATCTGCTTTCTTAACCATGTGGAGGGGGCTGGCCCAATTACTACTCGACGGTCTGCAAATCCCGAGCTTCATTAAGTTTTCAAACTCCGCACGAGCTGCTTCTAACTTGTCCGGTGACAAGCGTCGCGGTCGAGCATAAACAGGTTGGCCAGTAGTCTCGATGCGGTGGCAAGTCGACGATCCGTTGACTGCTCCCGGGGTAGCGGGACGGGTAATTGTCGGGAAATCGGCTAATAGATCTGCATACGGCGATACTTCACAAAACGTTTTTACGGAAAGCGTGCTGGTTTTGTCGAGTGATCCGCTTGACTCGAGATAGGTGGTGTTATCGATGAGACGATTGCGTTTTAAGTCGATTAATAGGTCGTAGTGACTTAAAAAATCTGCACCTATTATTCCTGATTGCACGTCCGCAATCATAAAGTTCCATAAGAACTCTCGACGAAGACCAAGATTTATTTTCAATAGTACTTCTCCGTAAACTTTTATGGGTGTCCCATTCGCGGCAAACAATTTTAAAGAAGAGGGCTTCACTTTCGCTGAATGTATTCCTCGCGGCACCACGGATACGTCTGCTCCCGTGTCGATCAGAAACTGTTTCCTGGTGGTCGAATCCGTTACCCGTAAGCGAAAGATTGTGGCAGTGGTGGATTGTTCGCCGATGTCCCCCACTGCTTCAGCTGAGCAACCTCATTCTTGGCTTGTTGGACCACGTGCACCGGCGGTGCATGGTTTTCGGCACCTTCGGGCGTCGTTCCCGAACTTTCTATGGTACCAACAAGGTCCGTTCGAAGGATCTCTTTCGTGACGACTTTTGTTCCATTCTCCGCCACGAGAATGTGAACGCGATCGCCCACGTGTATTTTTTCCGGTGTGCAATACTTTATCCAATCGCTTAGATAACGATGCGATTTCACGAGTAAGCTCCGCAATTGGGTCAATGACCGCTTTTTCTCGAACAGGTGTCGTTGGTGTCGACGTTTGCACGTGATCGATGGCGTCCACTCTACGAAGGCCCATTGAATCAACGATGGCATCGGCTATTGTTATCTTGTCCGACGCATCGCCTCGAGAAGCAATGACCGCTACCTGTGCATGCGGCGGCAGCCTAGCAGCCCACAAATCCTGCAATACCGTTTCGCCTAAAGCATTGCCTGCCACACGCTTCATCTCGTTGAACAATTGGCTGGGCTTTTGATCTCCTAACGGTAATTCTGATAGTACACGTTGGAGGCGGCGCTGTTGGCTATCGGCAAAATATTCGATCAATTTGCGTTTTATATACGAATATTTTTCACTTGCCGGTGTTCCGTCGATAATGGAGCGCAACTCGGTTAGCTTGTTGGGCGGCACTTGCGCCATTACTTGCGATATTGTACCGACGTGCGTCATGCATGGAACTAATGCCCGATGCTGCAAACCAAAATTCCAACGAGAGGAAATAAGTCTCGATATTGGTATCCATCATGCTGGGCGGGTTTATTCTTGGCACTTTAACAGATTCGACGAACGGTTCCGCGTGCCCGCTGACACCTTCAGCGACAGGAGTTTTATTGTCTTCGGTTGCCATGTCACTTTTTGTAGATTTTTTATTCACAGGGTCGTCGGGTCACTTTCGTCGGGGTCACCACTTTAGCGTGTTCTTTTCTCACAAATTAATCGAACCGTTCGCGACGAAGTTTGAGATCGGAAAGGATCGAATTTTATTCCTACTTCCTAAATTACGCTAAGCACACTACTACATGTTTAAAGTTAAAATTCAATATTTCAATTCGTTTGATGTAACGCACATTTTTATAAAACCTACAGTGCTGTGCGCAATTGTAAGGCTGCCACATGCACCATATTTTGGGAGTTTAGTTCGTAAAATTCTGCTAGTTTATAAAAAAAAACGTCGTATGTAAACTCGGAAAAGGCTGTTTTGGACTTCGTGTTTCACAGACCAACGATACATGCATTGCATTGGGGAACTTTAGTATGTAGATAATATGCGTTTGATTTACAGCAACTTGCGCAGTTGATTGCCCTAGCAATTCCTCTGGAGTACGGTAAGTAATGTTGTTACTCTCTAGGAATTGGGCTATGGAGTTTAGATCATCTAGGGATAGTAGCTTGCTGCTTGGAATCCCGTGTTTCGCGAGTATGATGGCATCTTCAATTACTTCTAATTTTTCTTGTAGCATGTTCATGTTTGATAACAGGATCAGTTGACGAATCTCTGTCTGGTGCGTTTCGTATCGTTGATTTTCAATGTTGATAACCGTGTTAGCGACTTCTGTTATTTGTTGGATTCGTTCATTTAAACCTTGGTTGATAACTACTTGTTTGTTGTTTTCAGCAATTAGGGAGTTTATCGTTGAGTTAATACTATGTAGGTCGTCGGCGTCTGGATTTCCTGCGATCCATTTCCAAACTTTTCCGATCGTGTCCCATCGTTTTTCCCTGTTTGTAAACGGTCTAATCTTTCTAAAGGTTTCCTGTAGCGTTCTAGCTTTTATATTAATCAAACTTTCAATTGATGCCGTATAGATTCCATTTGGAATTTCTTCTAACGTTCTCTCTACTGCTTCTTCTATGTTTGCTAAATCGATTGGATGTATCGTCCTTACATATCCGATTTGAACTTTAGCTTTACTTATTGGTATTATAGCTAAGGGATTATTACTAAGATCATATATGCTTATATCTGCTACTATAAGGTTGATAAACAGGGTTGTAATCACTCTGTAACGATAGTTAAAAGAATTTTAAAGATTGTATTAAAATTTTTTGCTTACTTCCTTAGATTCATTTTGTGAATTTTTCGATTATTTGAATCGATTATATACGTTGGATGATTCTCCTTTACTTTTATTATATTGAAACGACTTTCGCGTTTATTATTTGTTTTCTTCCTTTCATATACATATTCGTTTTCTTCATAGTCTTTAAATTTTTCATCTTTGATTTTTTCATCATTCGTTTTGAATATTTCGAGTATTCTTTCATTTGTAGCTTCTCTTATTCTTGCTCTTTCTTGTGGATCATCTGATCGTTCTCCTACGTACACATTTCTTGGTGTGTCCTTTATGAATGAGTGAATGCTATGATTATATTTATAAACGGCTTGTTGCACTAATGTTATAATACTCATTTCTGGATTGAGTTTTTTCGTACATCTCGCTATTTCTCTGATAGTCGAATGGCATCTCTCTACTTGACCATTCGTTTCTGAACGATTAACTGGAGTTTTGAAGATTTTGACTCCAAGATTTAGTATTGATTGTTCGATTACATTCGATACAAAAGTACATTCGTTGTCTATAACAATTTGGGCTGGCAAGTCCCAGTCATATAAAAGTTGTAGTAATACTTCCTTTATGTCAGCGATTGATTTCGATTTTATCGGTCATATTTTAACGTACTTTGAAAATTTATCAATTGATGTGATAAATAAAAAGTTTGCGTTGTATGCAAATATATCAATATGAATTATCTCTCCTGGATATGTCGGTATTGGTGTTTTTACTGGTATAAATACTTGTGGTTTTCTATCGTATTTTTCGGTTTTGCATATCTCACAATTTTTAACAATATTTTGAATACTTTTTCGCATTCCGGGGAAGAAGAATTTTTTTATGAATTGCAATGAATTTTCCTTAGCATTTCTGTGTGCAAAATTATGGATATTTTTAATCTCTTCGATTTGTTTTTCTACGTCGCAAAGATCTTCGACTTGAATTTGAGAAAATCTAGCTTTAACTGTTTTTGGATTGTAAAGATTTTTATAAACTTCTTGGATAATTCCCATTGTTTGTTCATCTGTATGAATTCCATTAATTACGTTTGGATTAATAACTTTTTTGAATTTATCTTTGATAAAATCAGTAGTAAAATTTGGTTCAATAAAAATATGCCTTTTAAATTTCGGGAAAGGGCTTATTAGTTCGGAAGAGGAATTAGTTCCGATTTTAAATATTAGTTGGTTGCGGAATACATTAATAGGTGCTTCTGTTGAAGGGATATATGAATTATCGTCTTCATCAGCTGAGTGCGGGGTTGGTGTTAGTGAGTTAATTTGTATTCTGGAAAGGGCGTCGGCTACGACGTTCGATCTTCCTGGTTTGTAGCATAACTGGTAATCATGTTCCTCTATGAATGATTTCCATCTTTTCAGCTTTGCGTTGTTGTTCTGCGGTGATAAAGCAAATGTTAATGGTTGATGATCAGTATGGATATTAATTTTCGCTCCGTATATGAAATTTCTCAGTGTATGTAGTGCCCACACGATGGCAAGCATCTCCTTTTCGTTTGTTGCATAATTTTCCTCAGTTTGGGAAAGAGTTCGGGAAATGAAGGTTATTGGTCTATCTCCGTCGTGGCATTTTTGTGAAAGCACAGCTCCTAGTGCTTTATCTGATGCATCTGTTGTCAGTTCAAATGGCTTCTGGAAATCTGGAAAAACTAAAACATCATTAGAAGATATTATGTCTTTCAAGGTTTGGAATGCGTTCTTTGCATTTTGATCAAATTTAATTGGAACATTTTTTGATTCGTTTTTTGAAATTTGGCGATGGCCATCCTCCCCTCTTAGGAGTTTTGTGATGGGTTTTGCCAAGTGTGCATAGTTTTTAATAAACCTGCGGTAATAACCTGACAGTCCTAAGAATCTTCTCAGTTCTTTGAGGTTCTGTGGTTCTGGGAATTTTTTTATGGCTTCAACTTTCTTTATGTTTGGTTTAAGTCCTTCACTTGAGACAATGAATCCTAGGAATTCTACTTCTGTTTTTAAGAATTCGGATTTGTCTGGCTGTATTTTGAAATTTGCGGCTCGCAATGTGTCTAAGACAATTTTCAAGTTTTGCAGATGTTCTTCAACTGTTTCGCTAAAAATGATAATGTCATCGATGTAAACGTGACATATTTTTCCGATATGTTCTCTTAATGTGTCGTCCATGACGCGTTGGAATATGGAGGGTGCATTTTTTAATCCAAAGGGCATGCGTACGAATTCATATTTTCCGTTGTTTATCGAAAATGCAGTTTTTTCGATGTCGTTCTCCGACATGGGTATTTGATAAAATCCTGATGCTAGATCAAGGGTAGTGTAAAATTTATTTGAGCCTAAATTGGCTAAAACAGTAGATGGATCCGGAATAGGATATTTATCACTTATTGTTTGAGTATTTAATTTTCTGTAGTCTATGACAAGTCTATATTTTTTTTCATTGGCAGCGTCCAGTTTTTTTGGAACAATCCACACTGGTGCATTGTATGGGGATTTTGAAGGTCTGATAATTCCATCATTTAGTAGTTTTTCAATTTGCCTGTTAACTTCACCTTTAAGTGCTTGGGGATAAGGATAAGTTTTACTGTAGATTGGGGATTCATTTTCTGTCCTTATGGTAGCTTTTACTTGTGAGGTAAAAGGTAATTTAGAATCAGGTGGTTGGAAAAGATCCTGATATTCCTGTAATAGGGTATGTAGCTGTATTTTTTCGTTTTGGTTGAGATGACTATCGCGGATGTTTATTTTATTTACTTCCTGTAGTTCATATTGTTGTAGGGGTATTACATTTGTGCCGTCAATGATTAATTCATCATTGGCTGTGTCAATAACTGCTTTGATTTCTTTCAGTGAATCGTGCCCTATTATGGCATCGAATGATTTCATGTTTTCAAGATGATAAAATTTTAACATTTTATCTGAAAAGGGTTTGAATAGTCGAGCTTGTGAATAAGCTTCGATTTTTATATCTCCTGCTTCTGAAGATACATAAAATGGTTTATCAATTTTATGAGAAATTTTAGCATGTTTCGGGTGGATATAGTTCTTATTAGAACCGGTATCAATGAGCATTTTTAATGGCTCCGAGGCGTTACCATAAAAAAGAAAGTAAGGCAACGCCGAGTTTAGTCTAAAAAATTAAGTTCTGCGACTTCGACAGTGTCACTGAAGTTGCATCCTTCTTGTTTTTCAATAGTTCGGAGGTATCTCTCGAACGATTGTAATGTGTTGTTATCTATTGTGTTGTTCGCGGGGTTACCGTTTTCGAATTGTTGTGGCGGATTGGCATCCGTTATGTGGTTCACCGTATTTGAGTGTCCTGGCTGTGTTTGGATATTGTTGACCCTGGGACGTTTTGGGGGTCGAACGTTGTTTGAGTTAGGGCGGTTTCCATAGTTCACTTGTTGTGTTCTGATGGAATGGTCAACTTCCATAGGCTCTGGTGGCGGTTGACGTTGAAAATTGTTAAATGGTTTTTGTTGGTAGTGTTGGTTGTTCTTTTGGGCGAAATTATTAAAATTTCTGTTTCCCGTGAACGGTTTGGGATGGTAAGGCCTTGGTGGCGGAGGTGGATTTGTATATCTTATGGGCGTTGGTGGCGGTAAGGGAATCATATTCCTTGGTGCCGTTGGTGGAATATATGGCCTTGGTTTGGTTAGCATTTTTCTACACTCAATATTTTGAAATGAAATGCAGTAGCTGTACGCTCCTGCAAGGGATGTCGGTTCATAATTTTTAATGAATTTATAAACGTCTCCATCCAGTCCTCTCATGAAAGCATCGATTGCTTTTTTGTTGTACATTTCGATTAAAGCTCTTGAGGCTTCGGGGTGTGTGAATCTTTCGTCAGTGTTTATTTGATTTGCTATAAGCGAGAGCAATCTATTTACTTCATCGTAGTATACTTCCAGTGAGTGGTTCTTCTGCTGCACGCTCATAAGTTGGAAGTCTAATGTTTCCAAATCTCTCTTTTCACCGTAATACGTGACCAATGTTTTTTTGATCAGGTTCCAATTAATGCCTACGTTTGAAGCAACGAGTGAATCGTTCGCTTCACCGCGGATTTTTCTGCGAATAAATTTGCAGATCATATGGTATTTGTTTTGGCGTTCAAGTGTGTCTGTACTTTTAGTTTGGTACAGTTTTACCAAGCTGTCTACGTCGTTCAACCAGCTAATCAGTTCGCGGATCCCCAGTAAAATTTGGTAGATCCTTTACCAAATCAGGGATTTTTTCAAAACTTTCGGGACTTACACTTGTTCCATCTGGCTTTGTAAAGTAAAGCGGTGGATCGGAATAATTTGGTCAAGGTCTGGTCTCGACATTTTGAAGGAAAAAGATTGTAATGAATTTATAAGATCCTCCAGGATTTTTTTGTTTTAACACGTTTTTCACTTCACTAGGTAATTTTACTTAATATTTGTTAATCACGTTTTTATAATCACTTTTGATTTTTGTTTCACAATTTTTACTTACTGTTTTTTTTTTGTTACTTACAGTACCATACGCATCCTGTATCGGGCGATGGTTTTATGATTTATGATGCTCCTCTGACGGGCGTTGTGTTTTACTGCTCCTCTAGCGGGCGTAGTTTAGTTTCTGGAAAACCGGCTGTGAATGACTTCCTTCTCGGTGTAATGGATGGCTCCTTTTTGTCCTGTGTGAGCTGCTAACTGCACAGGTGACTCGGGATCCTTTTTACACGGCTGCACTCGGCGATCAGGAAAGTCTTTTTAAGTTTGGGATTCGGTGGTAACTATCACTCTAGCGTGGTTACTTTCACTTTCACTTGTACTTAATTTCACATAGCGCGGTCCCTATTCGGGCGCCAGTTAACGCACTGCTGCTGGTGTTTGAGTTTTAAAAAAACTTAAACTTTATTTCCTACAACATAATGTGCGGGTTAATACCCAACTATCGGTTTCGGATGCTGGATACCAACTGATGATCGGTTCGCGATCTGGATCGTTGGTTCACGGTCTTCTGATTCTAGGTTGTCCGCGTCGCTGCGGGAATCTGCAATCTCAGCATAATGCGGGCGGTCCGCGTTGCTATGGGAAGCTGCAACTCAGCATAATGTTGTGGTCCGGGTGCCGCGTCGCGATGATCGAATGTTGACTCACAATGTATGCTCTGGCGATGTCCACAATGTATGCGATGGCGTTGTCCACAATGTATACGCTTGCGTTGTCTTGACTGATGTGTATTCTTCGTAATCTCTTTCTGGAGCATATTTAATTATCTTCTACCGTTGATGGACCATATTTGGTGCTGTTGAGGAAATTGTGTATACAAAGTTAATCTAACTTCCATAGAATATTACTAAAATAAATGAGAAACACGAAGATTAATATTTCTTCAAGTTCAACAAACTCTTTATGTGGCACATCATGTTCCGATTTTGGCGCCTGGTTTTTGTTATGTGCCTTGCTTAGCGCTCTTAGAACAAAATGGATGTAGTTCATTAAATTCCATTGCTTTATTCAACAATATTCAATGATCAACTTGAAATTATAGAAACGCATTTCAACCGCCATCAAATAGTGTACTTAGCATTTTTTGCAGCGGACTTAGCTTTCGAACTCTGAGCTACAGAGACTTTCTTTGCTTTACGAGCTGTACTCGTTTCTGCGCGAATTTGTTCCTCTTTTTGTTTTTTTGTAGCTTAACTAACAGAAATGACTCTCCGTGCCATTTCCCTTACATAAAAAATGTTGCCACAAAAGATGCTCGGTCTCCGCGACATCTCCCTTGCATACAAAATTAGGCCGCTAACGGTGATCGGTCTGGGAAAGATGATTCTTTAGAAAGATCAGGTGCGGTCCAGTTCAGTGAGGTGAAGTGAACGCGTGCAATATAGTGAATATTTGTGTAGCTTCGCCATAATGTAGGAAACACCCGACGTCTAGGCTGCTGCTGCGCACGGCTAACCTTCACGCCGATTGCTGGCGCAATAGGGAAGTGTATGGTTGAGCCTTCGTGCATCACTATGACACGCCCACTAGGCCAGCTCATTAACGCATACCACTCAATTATGTTTCTACCAGGCCGAAGGATGAGCATATAATTAAATGTACGCTGAAGGTGTTGGCGGTATTGATCATTATCTTTTTTGTCAACTATAGTTTTTATTTGACTTTCTGAAAGATTCATATTTTGATACGGTATTATGCCATCTAATACAGTTTTAATAGTTTTTTCATATATTTCCTCTAGATCTAGCAGCATTGCTTGCTTGACTGTATTGGTTTGAAGCAGTGAAACCATTTTTGCTAATTCATGTTGCAGAATGGAGCACCAAAGCTCGAACCAATGTTGACTTGAATGCATCTTCCAGTCAAGAAATTCTGAATCTACTGAGGAAGGCCACCATGAACACCATACATTGTTCAATCGTGGCACCTACAGGCACGAAAGTGCAAGGAGGGCACGTCAAGTGCAGAGGAGAAGGAGAGCACGCAAGTGCAGAAAGAGGGCGAGAAATCGCAGAACGAGTCAGCACGCCAAGTGCAGTAAAAGGGAAGAGGCCATGCCTCAAGAACAAGAGCAAGTCCCCATTTTCGGGTTTTTAGGAGGTATTGGTGTCGGATCGATCTCCTGAGCCGCTTAAGTTGCACTGCACCGAGTCCGTCGCTTTAGGCTTGGGAAACATGACCCTGGTAGGCAGGGGGTACCTGTTAGTCCTTTAGCGACACGCGCTTTCACCCTTCAGGAGTTAGTTGCGTGCCACAGCGTCCGTAAACTGAGATTTTAACCTAGGGACAGAAGCCCTTCCATCCATGCTTCTACCGTGTAGGTGCATAGCGGGATGGAATCCAAAGGGCAAGAGGAGGGAGTATGCTTGTTTCGTAGTCCGGGACATCGGGGCATCGAGCAAGCTGAACCCTTGTCCAAACACCATACATTGTCAATTTTCAAGCAACAGGGCATGATTGACGGAGTCGAAGTAAGCGAGGAAGCCCGTATAAACACCCGGAAGCACATTGTTATGTATTGGATTTGACGCAATGACATTTAGTCCATTGACAGTTGACGTTTAGTTCAGTGACAGTTGACACAACTCTCACTCTCGCTGGTACTAGCATTGCAAGTAGATCGTCTGTAAACCCCCATGTGAAATATTGAGAAGAAAATAAAGTTTGTTAAGTAAAATACGCAACATTTTGGTGTCAGAAGTGGGATAGTGCTGAAAAAAGTTCCATTAGCGTGTACGATACATCGGTGTACGAGCAAACGAGGCTGCAGCACCACGCGATACATCACACACGAGCACACCTACATCCCGATAAAAAAAGTGAGGTTAGCGAAAGCACGTGGAAAAATCTCCAGACATCGAGTTTACTTGCGGTGCACGCTAAAACACGAAAACGATGAACAACGAGAATAAGGAGCTGGTGCAGGCACTCTCTGGAATGCTCATCCAAGCATTGAGGGAATCCATGGGACCCGCCCTCCAACAAGTAAGTGCTGAGCAACGAAGTGCTGGTGAAAACTCAGCGCCGCAACCGAAAGCACCGCCATTCGCTATAGCGTTGTTTTGCTTTTCGCTGTCCGTCGGTGGAACGATCGCTCGATTCTCTTGTACCGATTCTCTCGTTCCATCGATTCCATATGATCCACGCTTCCGAGAGCTCAGTCGGAGTACGGACCCCTTGGGCGCGAAAGCGACAGAAGACATCTAAATCGCGGCTCAGTATTGCTTGCGCGGTCGCCCCCATTATCAGAGGCGGAGCCCTTTAAAAAATGAGCGAAAACTCTCAAAAATGTTTCATGGGTATGGTCATGGGAAAATCGACAATACGGCTCCAAAACGGAACAGAGAAACAATGCAGCTACGCCCTGCAATGGTTGTGGTGGATCACACCCAAGAAGTGTTTGCCGTTTTCGAAATACCTTATGCAACACGTGTCATAAGAAGGGACATCTCTCAAAAGTCTGCCGCTCAGGTAGTGCAACACAAGAACGATCTAGAAGCAACCAGGTCCCTACTTATCACATCGATTCGGTACAGCCAATAAACTCAGTTCGAAATACAGCTTTCGCTACCAAGCTGATGATCGATGTGAACATAGACGGCAAGCGTACCGAAATGGAATTGGACACAGGAGCACCCTGCGGGATTATAGGCGAAACGACGTTACGGGCAATTAAGGCAAGATATTCTCTTAAGCCAACGGATAGACAATTTACCAGCTATACGGGACATCGGATCAATTGTCTTGGTCGCTTACCGGTGAACGTAAAAGTAGGTGACGTAACGCGTAAGCTTAACCTGTATGTCGTATCTGGGAAAACAGACTCGCTCTTCGGTCGTGAGTGGATCGCACACTTCGCGGACCAGTTAGACCTCGGTAAAATGATAGCTCCAAACGCAGCGGTGAATACCATCAGTTCCAAGCTCACATCAGACCGTGAAACTCAACTGAACTCGTTGCTCAACAGTTATGATAATGTGTTTAGCGAAGTACCCGGTAAACTGACAGGTCCACCCGCTTCAGTACATCTCAAACCCGATGCCACACCCATTTTCGCGAGAGCACGAGATGTTCCATATGCATTACGCGATAAGTATGCCGCGGAAATCGAAAAGAAACTCAAATCTGGTTTCTATGAGAAGGTGGAGTACTCCGAGTGGGCTTCGCCGACGCACGTAGTGGCTAAGAAAAATGGAAGCATTCGAATCACCGAAAATTACAAGCCTACTGTGAATCCGAGAATGATCATCGACGAACATCCGATCCCCAGAGTAGATACCATTTTTAACCAGATGAAAGGAGCTACACTTTTCTGCCACCTGGACATCACCGATGCGTATACTCACTTGCCGATAGACGAAGAGTTTCGGAAAATACTCACCTTAAATACCACTACACACGGGCTTATACGTCCAACGCGTGCTGTGTATGGTGCCGCCAACATACCCGCGATCTGGCAACGTCGAATGGAGGAAATTCTTCTAGGACTTACGAATGTTGTTAGCTTCTACGACGACATCATCGTATTTGCCAAAAATTTTGAAGAACTGCTACAAGCTCTGACGCGCATTTTGAGTAGAATCCAGCAAAGTGGCTTGAAGCTCAATCGTTCGAAATGTGTTTTTGCTACCTCGTCACTCGAATGCTTAGGACACCGCATCGATCGCGAAGGACGACACAAGTCTACAAAACACATTGAAGCGACTCGAGACGTACCAAGACCATCTAACCCTGAAGAACTGCAGCGGTTTCTAGGAAAAGCCACATACTACTCAGCGTTCATACCCGATTTGTCTACAAGAGCAAAACCGTTACGCAGTATTTTGTCTGCAGAGCAATTTGAATGGACAGCCGAAGCTGACGAACCTTTTCGAGATATAAAAAACATCTTGATCTCTCCACAAGTGCTTATCCAGTACGACCCGGCACTACCACTGATACTAGCAACGGACGCTAGCAAGACAGGCCTCGGAGCAGTACTCTCGCATCGACTGAACAACGGGACAGAACGACCCATAGCGTACGCAAGCTGTACCATGTCACCTACGGAACAACGCTATCCGGTGATCGACAAAGAAGCGCTAGCGATTGTATGGGCCGTCAAAAAGTTTTTCAACTACCTTTACGCACGGAAGTTTACGCTCGTTACGGATCACAAACCGTTGACGCAAATCCTGCATCCCGAAAAGTCGTTGCCAATACTGTGTATAAGTCGCATGGGTTGGCCATGCGGATTACCTCGCGCACTTTAATTTCGATGTGGTACATCGATCGACCAACGAAAATAAAAACGCCGATTACTGTTCGCGCGTACCGAGCCGTTCTACACAGTCCGAGGCGAAACCTTCTCTCTCTTTGCAGGGGAGGAAATGACGATATAGATGCGTTCGAGGATTTCGTGCTCAACCAAATCCAACAACTGCCCATCAGAGCCGAGCAAATCGCACGTGAAACGCGAAAAGATGACCACTTAGGAAAGATCCTCAACGACTTAGAACTGGGAAGAAACCTAATACAAGCAGGGTACAAATCACCAGAAGCAAAGTACACGACGGTCGCAAAATGCTTGCTGTTCGAACATCGCGTCGTCGTTCCTGAGATCTACCGCCCTGCAATCCTCAAAGACCTGCATTCCGCGCACATTGGCGTAGTCAAGATGAAATCCCTTGCACGATCGTACGTCTACTGGCCAGGGATAGACAAGGACATCGAGAAGCTAGCCAAAGCATGCCACGAATGTGTACAGACAGCGTCAGCACCTCCTAAGTTCAACAAACACCATTGGGAGTATCCGTCCAACCCCTGGGAGCGTGTGCATATAGATTACGCTGGACCCGTTGCCGGTGCAATGCTGCTAGTCATCGTCGATGCATACAGCAAGTGGCTTGAGGTGAAAGTGACTCGCTCAACCACAACGGCAGCAACCATCGACATCCTGGATGAACTATTCGCATCCTACGGATCGCCACTGACAGTTGTGACCGACAACGGAACGCAATTCACTGCGGAAGACTTTACTTCATTCCTGCAACGAAGTGGTGTTAAGTTCCACAAACGCTCCGCGCCGTACCATCCAGCTACCAATGGGCAAGCAGAGCGCTACGTTCAGACCGTCAAGCGAGCTTTGAAGGCAATGAATTCTACAAGCTCTACACTTCAAGCGAATCTGAACGAATTCCTTCTTCAGTACCGCAAAGTACCGCATAGTGAAACCGGCGAGCCCCCAGCTAAACTGTTCTTAGGGCGAAACATTCGGTCACGTCTCGACCTACTCCGTCCGCAAACCGTCCAGACCAGAGCATCGGAGAAGCAACGAATAACCTTCGATCCAACGTACCGTACGTTCGAGCCAGGACAACTCGTTTATTGTCTTTCTGGTAATCCGAGAATGGACAAGTGGATTTGAGGAACAGTCGTCACACGGCTAGGCGACTTACACTACCTCATCGAGTGTGATGGCATCGAGATGAAGCGTCATGTCGACCAGATGCGACCTGCCCTGGACAACAGAACAGCCGACCTACCTAGTGAGCCTGGACCTCCACATGCCAGAGATGTGCTTACTCGTCGCAGGCACTACTACGGGTCAACCGAACCGTCACAGACACCATTGGTCAGCTCTCCCCGAACTGTGTCTGTTTCATCAGAGTCATCATAACCCGACTTATCGTATGATACACCGACCGGAAGTCCGACCCGAGCCAACGATGACCAGCCTATCGTACGTCGATCGTCTCGACAACGACACCCGCCTTCGCGTTACTCACCGTAGGACATCTTTAAGAAGGGAGGAGTGTTATGTATTGGATTTGACGCAATGACATTTAGTCCATTGACAGTTGACGTTTAGTTCAGTGACAGTTGACACAACTCTCACTCTCGCTGGTACTAGCATTGCAAGTAGATCGTCTGTAAACCCTCATGTGAAATATTGAGAAGAAAATAAAGTTTGTTAAGTAAAATACGCAACACACATTATGATCTATTTAGCATTAAACCATGTTGAACAGAAAAGATCGAAAGTCGAAATCCTCGCTGGAGATGTTTGACTAGAAGTAGCTCAAACAATTTGCTAAACGCGAATAGCATGGTGGTCCGTCTTTTTGTGAACAGGGAACATCCATGATGATTTCCAAAGGAACGGAAAGCTTCGAGACTACAAGGATTTGTTGAAGATTTTTGTTAAGATCGGTACAAGGTCCTGAGCAGCAGAGAACATCTCTTCTTCGGTTCCCAATTCCGCAGAACACCCAATCTGCGTTAAGCCCGTTGGTTGACGAATTCACGGGTCCTAGACGGCCAAATCCTTCGCTTGGCCAGGACGTGAACCGCGCGCAAACACATAGGTTATGGATTCATATGTGTCCATATGTTGTTTTTGTGATTTTTTTCTCTTCGCCGGGGTCGTGCACCCACATCCTTCCGTTTTCCTTACTTTCTTCAATAACGCTTCCTCAGTATTATGCGGACTTGTTGCTTGTTTGAATGCTGATCAACGACTAACCTTTTATTATAATCCTTGCACATATACTTATGTCTAACTTACATCGATCACTTATACTACGCTTACAAATTACTTACATTTCTAAGACACTACACTCAGTAGACTTTTTTTTGGTCACTAAAAACTCACTGCCGATTAGTTTATCTTTTTTTTTGGTAAGAACAAAGTATGATGTCCCCCCCCTCTCACGAGTGCGGCGCTGAGCGACTTCGAGCAGAATTCGAGCTCGAAGTGAGTTACATTACTAAATGGCCGCCATAGTTGGAAAATTGTGTCATAGCTGAATCGGTTCTGGCTAAATCAGCCGCGCAATCATTGCGCGTGCCGCTAGATGGCAGTGACCACGATACTCAAACTAGCCGTTATTCAGATGATGACTTTAAGCCCGTTACATTATTTTGCTCATGGCTTAGCTTTATTCAATTGTTTTTGAAATACCGAATATCATTATCATGTCTTTATTTATTCCTTTTAGAGATATTCATAATATCTTATTACATAATACAACCCCGTTGTTTCTTCGTTGCACAAGATAACAATGTTGGATGATTATTCAAATGAGAAACATGGAATAGTGATAAGGACCAGTATATTGCAAGCGATGCACCGCAATTTTATTTTACCAACTACGCTGTTACTTACTGGATAACCAACTACTTTACCAACTAAGCTGTGTATAGTATATGGTGTACCATATCTTAAACTAATGTTTAATTTTTTATTCTGTCTCAACCTTATTCCTTCCTTCCTTTTCCTGTAGCTTTTTACCAAACATAATATTTTTCTATTTAGCCAACAAAAAATTAAACATTTTTGGTAAGTTTATGTATATTGGTTAATAATTATCTCCGTCATAACTGTGTTAGTAACACATAGCTAGTTGATTTCGTCAAGCATTCATGTTAATTAAAAGTAAACAAGGATCTCTCGAAAAAACTTATTACTTATTAAAGTTCGACAAATATTTAAATTGTCACAAAATTTCAACAATGATCAATGTGTTCATTTAGAACGCTGTTAATGTGTGTCTACATTTTCTATCAATTTTTCCTTTATAACTTTGGCACAAAATAAGCCAGTTCGCGTACATTGTTTGTAGCTTAGCTTCATGAAATCAACGCAAAATACATCGTAATCTTTTTAATCTGAAATCTTAACGTCCATCTCGATGCAAACATGTAATATTTGCCCGTGCTTGACAGAATGGCCTTCCCTCGACCTGTGACAGGAAATCGGTACCGTATAATTTTCCTGTTGCGATCTTTCCTTTAAACAGTAGGTTCCCCACCTAGCATTTTAATCTTTGTAATTTCAAAATGGTCTAGGGATTATTTTTTATTGACAGACTCCATGACAGAATAAAATTCACGTTTAATTAATTCATCTGTTTTGAATAACTGCATCCAAAAACTATCTACCGGAACTTTTTCGGTTGTTTAACGAGTGCTTGGTTGAATGATTCGGTTATAGGGGCCTATATAGAGAGAGCAATCTGAAGTACTGATTGGATATAATTTTTAGCAGTTTTGCATGTATTTTGAATATTCAAGGACGCGATCCTTTTTTAAGCTTTCAGACCGATTAGCTGAAGAACCTCTCTTTCAACCTGGTGTTCGTAGGTTGAAGCCCGTGGCTGATCACATAATGACTCAATTAATCTCAGGCTAGATGCTATATATTCTCTAATTGATCACCACAATATTTTATCATGTTTATTGATTTAGTTTATCAACACGTCATACCAGTAATCTTTAATTTTATTATCCTCCATTCTAAAGTCCCAAGGCCTTTACCTATTTGAAAGTGCACGTGGAACATGTTTTTTTTTCAATTGAAACTTGAAGTAAAGCATGACCATAACTAAATTGAACCAAGGAAATCGCACTACTGTGGCGCTTCTAGTGGCGTCAGCGAGGCACTAATATTTTTAGTAGTATCAGTAAATAGTAACAATGAAATTGTGAAGGTTTTAGACCTGTACTATTTTTTTTCGCGAAATGCCGTACAATGGAAAATGAACGACCAAAAATGAGTCCGCACAAATCACTGGAGCACCAGGACAATTGAGCAAATTGAATAGGTCGAGAAACTATTCAAAAAATAAATACAAAAATGATTAGTATTTTCCTTTGGTACAGTTATACATAAGGTTTGTTATAAAAATAGTTATAACACGTAAAACTGTTTACGTGTTCCCTGTTCTCATAAATTCATGTGTTTTGTTTTTTGGTTCCTGCATAAGCGCCCGTATCGTGGAAAGGGGCACCGTTTTCGCAACCTCCGATCACTTCTTCTTGCGA
Organism: Anopheles ziemanni; assembly: GCF_943734765.1. Classification (NCBI taxonomy): domain Eukaryota; kingdom Metazoa; phylum Arthropoda; class Insecta; order Diptera; family Culicidae; genus Anopheles; species Anopheles ziemanni. The sequence continues at coordinate 294,205 of NW_026690076.1, forward strand.
AGAACATCTCTAACTGTTCCAACACTTCGTCTAAAATGAAGTTTTGTGATTGCCTAGAATTTTTCGATGGGGCGAAACTCTGGGAAATTTGGTTTTGGTACTAAATGGATCTTATTGGCCCAGTACCAATCCAAGACAACCTTGGAATAATGGCAGGTCGAAAATTCAGCAAAAAAAAGTATGTGAATTTATAGGAACAGGGAACACGTAAATAGTAAAAACCTATTTTTAAAACAAACCTTATGTATAATTGTGCAAAAGAAAAATACTTTTAATTTTTTTTTGCTTTTAATATGGATTCCAGGCCTTGTCAATCTGTCCACCGGCGATCCAGTTATTTGTGCGGACTCATTTTTGGTCGTTCAATTTCCATTGTACGGCATTTCGCGAAAAACAATAGTACAGGTCTGAAACTTTCACAACTTCATTGTAACTGTTTACTTATACTACTAAAAATATTAGTTTCTGGCTGACGCCGCTAGAGGCGCCACAGTAGCGCGCTTTCTTTGGTTCAATTTAGTTATGGTCATGCTTTAGAAATGGGACTCAAACCAAGGATACTAAGAACCAAGATGTCTTGCCGAGGGACCATGAAAAGTAAACATTTAGAGAAAATATTAGAACAATAAAAAAATATTTAAATTGAGATTCGGATCATCAATCTTTCAATCAAACACCATGACCAGTACACCATACATAAGTGACGAAAATCGAGGTAATAAAGATTATGGTAATTTGAAATCTATGTTCCAAATATGCTAGAATTGTAAAAATTACATTACATCTTTGACTATTTTATCGCATTGGTCACCAACGGCGACATGATGAAGTCTCTGGACTGTCAAAATTTAATTTTGGCATTCAATTTCACATCATAGTGCCTCTTGGTAGCGTAATAAGGCAGGTCCCATAGGAGTTCGAGTTTATGTTTAAATTATTATCAAAAATATTGTGTTTTACAATCCCAGCTGCGATTTAAACATCGAACCTCACCAGTCAATAATCATAAATTTGGTTTCCTCTTTATTCGGCGTGCAGGTCAGAATGATTTTAGTGTACATTCCAAATGTTGGACCATTTGGAGCTCTATTACTAACGCGGTGAAATATATTTGTTAACCGAATAAAAATATTTTTCGCATAACATTGTAATAGATCTATCTGTGGGATGTCCAGTAACTAAAACAGGAAACGAAGAAAAGCCAATATCAATTGGACTGGGAAACGCAGATGTCACGTCCTTTTTTCGCTTTGTCTTATGCTGACATGTTGATTAATTTGGACAAATTGTAGGTTTCTCGAATTGTACATCTTACATTCTTTATTCGAATTGAGAAAGGAATATTTTGCTGTTTGTTACAGTAACGCTGGGTTTAAAATAATTATTTTGATTCATTGATAGGTGCAGCATAAAAGAAAACCGTATTAGCAATCTTTGAATTTACATTTGCCTTGAAATTATATGAAACATATCTTGATCAATGCTTGTACAATACAAAAATCCATCTCTGAAAACATCTACCATATTTTTTCCAACGAGCATGTAGGCTTTCGGGTAGTGAGTGCAGATTTTAGGTTGGCCATTTTATGTTCAAAAAGAAACAGTGGCGCAGGAACATCTCGAACATTGATCTTAATCCCGGAGGATCGTCTTTTGTTGTTTTATTGTTTCACACTCCAAGAACTTGTCTCATTGTACGGTTGGTAAATACGCTTTGAAAACAATTCCTAGGTAAGCTTGTTAAGCCCCTGTTATCTCTAATTGCTTGATACACAAAACCATCATGGTTTTAAAATGCTAGAAAATAGTGCCTGGTTGTTTTCCTGTCAAACATAAATTTCCACAGCTCAGTTTGAAACTCTTTCGCCGTGGCTTTAAGATAGACACCGGATGAAAATAATGAATCGTAATTTTTATTGACCTGTGCAAACATATTCCAGTATCACTAACAATAGATCAACACAAATAGATACAACGTTGTAATACAAAATGGAACTTACAATTTGTAATGAGATGGTTCGAAAGGAACAAGGTAAAACCCAATACTTATGACTAACGAGTATTCGTAATAGACAATACTTTCAGCATCATAATGTATTCCAAAATTATAATTTGAGATTATTTTACATAACCTCATCCAGTAAGGCTATTGTGGCATTTTCATACAGAATATACAATATTTTGCCACCATCTACCTATTAACCTTCAGATCTACAACCGCCTACCTGGGTAAGTTTTGCCCTTTTATTTTGCAATTACTTTGAATTGAACAGTTATATCGACTCGAAATTCCTGGAATGCCTCAAGCAACATGTTCTCTATCATTCTGCCGAAAACCGACTTTTTATTTTTATTCTAAGTATTTTTTTACACCATTTTTCTATTTATACCCCTTAAATCTACAACCGCCTACCAGGGTAAGTCATACGTTTTGTCCGAGAGTTTATATTTTTCTGTACCAAGACAAACCACCAGTAGGTGAAAGGAGGTGCCCCTCGTTTTTTTCTTTTTATATTTATATTGAAAACAATCCAAATTTATCTAAGACACACTATGAAAGACTGTTTTACTCCACGAACTCCTCGAACAATTAGTAATGAGATAAACTCGAAGACGATGTACAAATATGCAAATTATGCAACATTTTGGACCACACAGCGGCAACGAATGCATTCCAGGTGAACTTCCATAATTTGCTACATAAAATAATAATTTGTTAATTGCAAGAAAATCATGATGCAACGGGTTGAATTAAATACAAAAGAAACTGTTATCGTTTGAAACAAAACGATCGAATTTATGTATATGATCTAAGCTTTAAAATGTTAAGGCTTAAATATCAGTTGTTACAATGTAAAATGAATAATTTCCTCCAGATATGCCACTGAATTTACTGAGGAACATGAACATTTCCAAAACGTAAAATTGGTAAAAGAGTAAATGAGGCCCCGGCCGCCATGTTTTCGATCGTGGCTACACCTCTTGTGGACGTTTAAACTGAATGTATGCAATTGGTGATACATTAATTCGTTAAATTCAACCTACGAGTATTTGAACCGTAGTGTGTACCGTTAATTTCGGCTACGCAATCAACCTATGGGTGCGGTATGAGGGGGGCCCACCGGCCCCCCTTATTTCTCAAAACTATAACAAACTCTCTTTTTCGGTAGACCTAGCGCAGTCCGCTCGCTTCGCTCGCTGCGGGCGCGCCGCCGTTTCCAAATCATTTCTTCGGCTAAACTCATTGTTTCATGCTGTCCATCATGTGTGGTATAGTTTACTTACTAGTAACTTAACATGTAAAAGTATATTAACCCGCATTCAACCTCCACTGGGTGATTAGTTTAAACCGTTATGGTCTTTAAAGCGAACCGTTAGCGTTCAAAAATTCGAAACGAATGCATGTGTCGCGCTTTGCATAGCTTCAGGCGCTAAATGTGAACCAGTAGGAAGAGGAGAATCTAGCCCGGGGCCTCATTTACTCTTTTACCGTAAAATTTAATAGAAAAATATTTCTACATCTTTGAAATTTCAATTTATAAGCAAAAATGTTGAAGGCACCAAGAAGTTACTTCACCAGAAACTTAAGAAGTATAAACAAACACAATAACTTATTGAAAATGTATGGTTTAAAGAGTTGGCGATTGTAGATCTATGGGATAAAATATATTTGAATGAAAAAATTACTTACTTATCGAATTTTTAATATTATTATTTGAATGGGATGTGTTAGAAAACATTCTTAAGTATCATTACTGAAAATTTCAACTTACTACGGCATCTAGAACAAAAGATATTAGCTTTGAAGCACAGCAAAATGCAAACCCCCATACAAAACGTATGGCCTACCCGGGTAGGCGGTCGTATGTTAACGTAGGTATTTTTGGTCGTAGCCCTGAAGGTTAAACAAATTCGTATGCGATTCCACCTATTATCTCCAGACTGACGCCGGCTTACGGGAAAAACAGTGTCGGCCCCACGGGGCCGACGTAGCGCCTAACGTGTTAACGTGTTAACTTATCTCTTACACTGCTTTATCAAAATGTTTTACCCGTTTATAATGTGATGGAGAAAATTGTGTTCGTTTGTTTTGTTTCGGTCTGATCTATTCGTTTGGCTCAAAGTGCTTACGATTCTCAGGCCACCAGCAAAAGTGTAATTTACCACTTTAAAGTTGTTGTTTCAACAATCAATCAAAATTTCAATAATTGAACAGCGATCACAACAATTCACAACACGAGCCCCCCTTCATCGTTTGGAATGCGGATGGAACGTGTACTGCTTTGCCCGAGCCTGGCTATGAGTATAATGGAGTCACGAAAACGAAAAAGTAACACGATTAAAAGAATTTTAAACTCTTATAAAACAAATACTCATCATTGGCCTTTGATATCATAATTTTTAGCACAAGTGAACGATCTGGCAACCTTCCGATTTCCCACTGCTTCAGACCTCGGAATGGATTGATCCGCATTTGCCTAAGAGTTCCAACTATGGAGGAGATTAACACAATGCTGGAAAATGATACTTAAATTTTTTTAATTTGAGCTGAATATAAAAGGCAGGCACTACATAAGGTATGTTTTACGCCTGATGTCTGGTATGCCTGGAAGTAATCTAGAGAAAATAATTTACGGCTATCTAAATGACATCTACTATAAATAATATCTGAACTTAAAATTATTTGTATATGTTCGTACATTTAATGCAGTTGAATCCAGTGGTTATGTAGGGTAACTGTACCAATAGTGGTGCACTTAGTACTGTAAATACCAAATAGGTGTAATTTATTAGTATTAAGAACACAATATTCTACATATTTGAAACAATTATGATCGAAACATGACTTTTCTTCTGAAAAACATCTATTTTCACCGTAAACCATACAAAATACACGAAAAAAAGCGTATTGTTCGTCCTAGTCGGTTGCTCCTATTATGGTGGTATGGTTCCTATAGTTGTAGTATCGTGTTCCTATAGTGGTGGTAGTACGAAAAACTTGAATATATTTTGACTATAACTTATTTTTGAAGCATATTTCAAACAGAACGGTAAAATACTCCTTGCCTAATGCGTTGTCATTGAAAAGACTGTTCTGTTTTACCGTAATATGTCCAATTTTAATTCATAAAAAACGCTCTGAATATTACAGCTTAAAACTATAGTATACAGTCTGTTCCCGAGTTACGCGGTTTTTGCGTTCCACAGAAATCCGCGTATCTCGAATTTCCGCGTATCTCGAATATTGCTTGACACATAGTTTATATTAGGAGTTAAGAGATCGAGCTATTGTGTACATGTATCATCGAATATTCAAAATTTTTCTTTGTCCATTAATATGAATGCAATGCAAGCGTATTCAAACTACATAAATTGCAACAAACGAAATTAAAAGCGTAAGTTATGCAAATGTGTAATTTACACAAATTTTAATCTCAGGAATTTAAATCGATGTAATAAACCCAATCTACTGTCAAATTTTGAAAACCGCGTATCTCCGAATCCGCGTAAGTCGAGAACCGCGTAACTCGAGAACAGACTGTATGCTTTAAAGCGTATCCTTCGCCCGCTTTCTTTTTTCTTTCCTCTGCTTCTTCTGCTGAGCCTTCTCTCCAGTTCCGCTTTGTTTATTTTGTAGAAACAGGATAAAACCACTAAATTTACCTGATTATATTGGCCAAAACCGGAATAAAACTAAAATATACTTGTGAAAAAATCTATGGCTGCTATAGGAACAACTTGGGTTTTTGTGCCTATAATGGCACTATGGTAAAAACTATAAAAATATAATAACATTATGCTAAAATTTCTAAATAAAATTATGCTAAGTTCGTATAAATCAATTATATTGGGGTATGCAAGTAGCGAAAACATATGGTTTTAATGATTTTGTAGTGATTTATAGCCTTAAGGAAATCATGATATTCGTTACAGATTCTTAAGGAATGCAGCATGTTGGGACGACCTGTTTAGAAAATATGAATTTTGGAGCTTATATATTACGAAATGAGATGGTTCGTCTTTTTAACACTCCGCAGAAGATCAAAGAACATTTCATAGAAGAATAAATAACTCCATTGTATATATATCGGCGTGGAGCTAGGATTTTATTCCACTACAACCACTATTGGTACTAGCTCCACTATGGGTGCACTTACCCTACTACAAAAATAGTGTTCTGTTATGATTATTATCAAGATAATCTTAATGTTTTGGGAAAATTTTAAGGTATGCAAAGGTCTAATAAAATCATTAAATGTATTCAACCAGCATATCCTGGTATGTCAAACATTTTGAATTAATTACAATAACAAAATAATTTTGATGCTTCGATTTATATTATGTTTTTTTGAATAAAATATTTCAAACAATCTAATTTTAAGACTCTTGTTGCAAACATTATCTTTCCAACATGGCTTCTCAGAATAATACTAGTTTATTTAGTTTTCAAGGATGCTATCTTAATAATTGAGAAACGTGTAAATCGATTATCGATTGAAAACGAAACAAAATTTCTTTTTAAGTTCTATGCCTTTGTTGAATTTACTTTGAACTTAACATATTTGAAACATACTAGTACCTTGTTGTAACTGATTGAACGGTATGTGGACTCCGCCTATTTCATTTGCTCGCAACCAAGGACCTCAGAGTCTGGATGCAGGTTTCATCTCGCGACATGCGGATGAAATTCAACATACTCTAGCCTGAAGGTGTTATTATTCAGCAGGATTCGTTAATTTGTCGATTGTGACTGTGTACAGGCTCAAGTTTGTTCAGCAGAAGTTTATGCGGTTTACCGTCTACCGTTTCCAAAGTATCTTCTACCTACCTATGCAGCTCAAGGATGTCTCTTGGAGGTAAAGAAGATGAGCATTCTTCATACAAATGGCAGATTCATTAGAACACATGCATCGGCCAGGTAGTAAGTTCCTTCACGCCCATTCCATAACAGGTTTCATCTTGGCATCCATCGGGAGTTATATTAACAAAGCTAAAAACAACCCGTTCTATCGCCTTTAATCGTACTGATAATTTGTTTGATGTTAACCTTTCCTTCCTCAATGTCTTTATTTGTCTTTATACACTGCGTCCCAAAATGATAGCCTCACCCAGTTTTTTCACTCATATGCTACATTAAATGATCGCAAGGTAAAACAAACGACAGAAACATATTCCTTAATCTAAAAGAAATGTGTTTCACTTTTATTTTATCAGAAAAAAAATTTAATTACAACATTTTGGTCAAAAATTTAAAAAATGGAGTGTCCCATAATGATAGCCTCACTTAAAAAATCATTCAAATTAACAAAGCAACCCAGTTCCTAGCTACGTTATCAGTTGCCAAAAGTAATTTTTAAGTTCTCTTACTTTAATTTGTAAATTAATTTGAACATTGGAAGCAGAAAACAACTCTAGGAACGAGAAAAAAAAGTCAAATTGATGCTTATCGTTTTAATGGCAAGTCAAATCATGAGATTGGTGTGCTAATAAATAGATTCACAAACGTCATTAACGATTATGTAAAAAATTCCAGTTGATATGGGCTTCAGAAGTTTCCTGGTCGTCTTCAAAATCTTTCCTCGCGTGATAATCGGAGGATTTTTTAAGTTGCTTTCAATTCAACAAAAGGTTGCCGTAGGACAAAAAACGATTTCTGGTTGAATGTGCACAAAAATGCTGTGTTTCGAGCTTTGAATTCATGTTCTGATATTGTAAGAGAGCCCATGAAGAAAGTTTCTGCCCTCAAACTTCACCAAAAAGCCGCTAGATTGGAGTTTGCTACAGAACATATGACATGGAAGAATGAGTGGAGAAACGTAAGTTGTCACTTTGTAGTCTTGTTCAAATTTTATATTGATAATTCATGTAAGGTGGATTATATTGATGAAAAAAAGTTCAATATTGATGGATCGGATGGAAACATCCATTACCGGCGAAATTTGAGACGTTACCCACGTTTTTTTTCTAATCACAATTTTGAAGGTGATTCGGTCATGATTTGGGCTGCGTTCAGCGGTCATAGTAGAAGTGAATTGGCTCTTGTACCATCACGTATGAACAGCGATATGTTTGTCGACATCCTGGCGAATCATTTGAAGCCTTATCTGAAAAATCACAACACCTAAACGCTCATTTTTAAGCAAGAAAATGCTGCCGGGCAAGCACGCTAGACACCAAGAACTCACCTTGCACGGTCGGGTATCAAAACAATGTCTTAGCCAGCCGTTTCCCCAGACCTTAATCCAATGGAAAATGTTTGTGGAAGGCTAGTTCAAGAGATTTATGAAGATGGGAGACATTACGAGACCATATAGGAGCTTAAACTTGCTATCCGAACTGATTGGCGTTCCTTATCAGTAAATACGTTATAGAAATTATCGGAGAGCATACCATCAAGCATTTTCCAAGCAAAAAATCGTAATGGAGAACCAACTGATAGCTAAATCATGACTTTTGAATCCATTTATGCTATTTTTGTTGATAATTCGATCAAAATCCTAAGTGAGGCTATCATTTTGGGACACTACTGATTATAGTTTTTTGGACCGAAAGGGATTGTTCATTCGTTTTCTTCAACAATATTTATGGAAAGTAGTCATTGTATACTTACAAATATTTGTGTATTTTTTGAAAAAAATTATATGCTCGGTATTTGCCCTGCACAGAAAAAACTAGGTGAGGCTATCATTTTGGGACGCAGTGTATTATTTTTATTTTATTTTAACCGCCCACGATATGAAAACTGCTGAATGATAATAGAAAACTATGAGTATAAGTGTAAAAGTGTAGTAGTAATTCGAAATCAGTTATCATATCGATACAATTCCTTCTTGAATTTATGGATGAATTTTATTTTTTTTAATCGAATTTAATCGCATAAAACAATCGCATTTTACATGTGTGCAATAAATATTGTCGTAGTACTTAATCTTATTAGTTCGTGAATTAATTTAGCAAAACGTTGCCTCCGAGCACATTACACAGTCACGCGCCTGTGCAAGCCAAGAATAAAAACTGATCAGCACACTCGTCTAGCGAATGCCGCAATACAATGAGATCCCATACCAAAACAACCAATACACCAGCTAGAGAGTGGTTAACAGTTAAAGGTAAAACAAAAACCTTTATCCATATCAAACCATTGCTGACAAATAGAATGAAACATACATAATTATTTCCGTATATCTGCAAGCATATAAATCGATCAGATCACATCCGAAAAGTACATCCATAGTGACACATTCATAACAAGTGAAGCAAGAGATTGCACCGCGTGCGATCGTCCCGAAACAAGCAACCTTATAAACTCAACAGGATAAAGGATCTCATCAGGAAATATTGGTAGAAGGACAGGAGTTTGCAATTGAAATTTCAAAGGACGGATTTGAACGCTGTGAATATTTTCGTACAATATCATAGGAAGCGATTAGCTTTTCAGCTAGTAGATTTACTAGATTTAAAGTAACTGTTTTGGCTACTATCTGAAGCATATACAAAGACATTTGGTTGCTTTGCCATTTCATATCGAGTGTTTAAACAGATGATCAATGCTTTTACAATTTCAACTGGAAATCCCCGTTACCATGTTACGAATGTTAACCCTCGATGCGTTTGTCTTTCGTACACATTGCTTCCCTGGCGACAAAATCATCATGCTTTCTCGCTTTGCCTCTACGCCGGCACTACTGGAAGAAACGAAAACGCAATACGGATACATTGGACCTTCAAACAGCTGACAACAAATGTCGCCCTTAACAATTGAAATGTAGTGACAATTTTAAAGGAAAATATAATTACGCTACGAGAATAAAATATGTAAATCTCAAAAAAATATTATATGAAAGATATTCCCGGTTTTTTCGGCGAAATTCCCGGTTTTCCCGGTTTTCCCGGTTGAGTGGCCACCCTGCATCCTGCATCCATAGTATCCTTAGCGACAGCACAGCGTTAAGGGGAAATTCCGACGCTGTAAAGGGGAAACTAACGCGTTAGCTGAGTGCATCTCACTTTCGCCCTCCCTACGCTCGCTTTCCATGCTATTGCTATCGAATAACAACGTTACGGCTAACTGTAATTTGAGAGGGCGACTAGGTAAAACGGCCCGGTTACACGGCCCAGTTACAGGACACAGGTTTAGGACCCGGTTACAGGGCCCGTTTACATGGCCCGATTACAGTGCCCGTTTACAGGGCCCGTTGACAGGTCCCGGTTATAGGGCCCGTTGACAGGTCCTGGTTACAGGTCCCGGTAACACGGCCAATTTACAGGGCCTGTTTACATGGCCCGTTTACAGGGCCCATTTACAGAGTTACAGAAAACGTTTCATTTCGTAACTATTTCAAACTTTTGAATGAAAATGTATAGCGGATTTCCGCTTTGTTTTATTTTTCGGCAAAGTAACCATTGATAATCAACGTAACCATCGATTACCAAAAAATCATTCAACGTTCATCAAACCTCGCAACCAATCAGAGCGCAAGAAAAATTTCCCATTCCAACGTGCATCTTAGTATCCTTAGCTGCAGCAGCAAAGTGCGTGGGAAAACCGGAACGTCGAAATTGTGCATCTCGCTTTCGTGCTCGCTTCGCTCGTTCACCTTCGCTATTGCTATCTAAGCTCAAGGTCGAAATTGTTTGCATCTCACTTTCGCCCTCCCTTCACTCGCTTTCAATGGTATTGCTATCTAATGCCAACGTTACGGCTAACTGTAATTTTAGAGTGGACTAGGTAAAACGGCCCGGTTACACGGCCCGTTTTCAGGTCCCGGTAATACGGCCCGTTTAAAGGACCCCGTTACACGGCCCGGTAACAGGGCCCAACTTTATGGAAATAGTTTTATTATGAATTTTATTCTGCGTTGGTTATTTTCAGCTCGTTGCCACCTTTCCGAAGAGTAAATGCAATGTTCGATTCGAAATTGTCCCCAAAATCATGAAAACGTTTCATTTGCTTCCTATTACAAACTTTGAATGAAACTGTGTAGCAGATTTCTGCTTTGCTTTGTTTTATTTTCCAGCAAAGTAACCATCGATAATCAATGTAACCATCGATTACCAAAAAAAAAATGTTTCCCTTCCATCCTGCATCCATAGTATCCTTAGCGACAGCACAGCGCGTAGGAGAAATTCCGACGCTGTAGGGGAACCTAACGCGTAGAAATTGTCTGCATCTCACTTTCGCTCTCCCTTCACCCGCCTTTCACGCTATAGCTATCTAAGCTCATGGCATGGTGTAACAGTAATTTAAGAGGCGACTAGGTAAAACGGCTCGGTTACACGGCCCAGTTACAGGGCCCGTTTACAGGGCCAGGTTACAGTGCCCGTTTACAGGGCCCGGTAACATAGCCCGTTGACAGGTCCCGGTTACAGGACCCAATTACAGGACTCGATTACAGCGCCCGTTTAAAGGGCCCGGTAACACGGCCCGGTTACAGGGCCCGGTAACACGGCCCGTTTATATGGCCCGGTTAAAGGGCCCGGTAACACAGCCCGTTTAAATGGCCCGGTTACATGGCCCGGTAACACGTCCAATTTGCAGATCCCGGTTACAGAGCCCGTTGACAGGATCCGTTTACAGGGCCCGGTAACATGGCCCGTTTACATGGCCCGGTAATACGGCCAATTTACAGGTCCCGGCTACAGGGCCAAACCTTATGGATGTAGTTTTATTGTTGATTTTATTCTGCGTAGGGCATTTTCATCACGTGAAGCACAACCTTTCCGAAGAGTAAATGCAATGTCCGATTCGAAATTGTCCCCAAAATCACGAAAACGTTTCATTTCCTTCCTATTACAAACATTGAATGAAACTGTGCAGCAGATTTCCGCTTTGCTTTGTTTTATTTTCCAGCAAAGTAACCATCGATTACCAAAAAAAAATGTTTCCCTTCCATCCAGCATCCATAGTATCCTTAGCAACAGCATAGCGTTTAAGGGGAAACTCCTACGCTGTAGGGGAACCTAAAGCGTAGAAATTGTTTGCATCTCACTTTCACCCTCCTTTCACTCGCCTACCACCATATTGCTATCTAATGCCAACGTCACGGCTAACTGTAATTTTAGAGTGGACTAGGTAAAACGGCCCGGTTACACGGCCCAGTTACAGGGCCCGTTTACAGGGCCAGGTTACAGTGCCCGTTTACAGGTCCCAGTAACAGGGCCCGTTGACAGGTCCCGGTGACAGGGCCCGTTTACAGGGCCCGGTAACACGACCCGTTTACAGGGCCCGGTAACACGACCCGTTTACAGGGCCCGGTAACACGGCCTGTTTACAGGGCCCGGTAACACGGCCCGTTGACTGGACCCGGTTACAGGGCCCTGTAACACGGCCCGTTTACAGGGCCCGGTAACACGGCCCGTTTACAGGGCCCGGTAACACGGCCCGTTTACAGGGCCCGGTAACACGGCCCGTTTACAGGGCCCGGTAACACGGCCCGTTGACTGGTCCTGGTTACAGGGCCCGGTAACACGGCCCGTTTACAGGGCCCGGCAAACGGCGGTAACACGGCCCGTTTACAGGGCCCGGCAAACGGCGGTAACACGGCCCGTTTACATGGCCCGGTAATACGGCCAATTTACAGGTCCCGGCTTCAGGGCCAAAGCTTATGGATGTAGTTTTATTGTTGATTTTATTCTACGTCGGTCATTTTCATCACGTGAAGCACAACCTTTCCGAAGAGTAAATGCAATGTTCGATTCGAAATAATCCCCAAAATAATGAAAACGTTTCATTTCCCTCCTATTACAAACTTTAAATGAAACTGTGTCGCAGATTTCCGCTTTACTTTGTTTTATTTTCCAGCCAAGTAACCATCGATAATCAATGTAACCATCGATTACCAAAAAAAAATGTTTCCCTTCCATCCTGCATCCATAGTATCCTTAGCGACAGCACAGCGTTAAGGGGAAATTCCGACGCTTAGGGGAAATTCCTACGCTTAGGGGAAATTCCTACGCTTAGGGGAAATTTCGACGCGTAGAAATTGTTTGCATCTCAGTTTCGCCCTCCCTACGCTCGCCTTCCACGCTATTGCTATCTAATGCCAACGTTACGTCTAAGCGCAATTTGAGAAGCGACTAGTTAAAACGGCCCGGTTACAGGGCTACGCATGCAAATAGAATGACGATCCGAATACAGAACAACGCGTGCAAAAAAACTTGATTGACCGAAAGAAGAACATATTTATTGTAGTTGTGGTTCAACTCGAACAACTATGTGGTTCGAACTCAGCTGTTTAAAACAGTCCCGTCTTAAACACTTCCATGTCTTTTCTTGTACAAATGATGACGTGAGTGATCTCTTATCTGATTGTAATCGTTCCTAAGTATATAGAAAAGAAAAAGAATAAAATTTGAGTTTAGCAAAAAAAAGTGTTTATAGTGCATGCAGATTTAAAAAAATTGTTTTACGTCTATCATTATGTGTGTCCATCTGAACTTTACTGCATTTCGCCTGGTAGAAGTTCACATAGCAGTGATATAGAAATGAAGCCAGTTAACAAACTATCAATTTGCAATCTTGTCTTTCTGTAAAGGTTGTAAGATTATTCTACCATACCATGAAGGTATAACCTGATGAGTATAAATTAAGAAAATAGTTATATAGAGCTGAGCAATTATTAAACACTATGCATGTAGGGACTTTCCTTACAGACACCACATCAAACGATGACATAAACACGTGAATATTTATCGAACTTAGACAGTGCTCAAGACACCACCATCAGCATCATCTCTATCATATGGTTTTGTTACTATTTGAAAGATTGTTTTATCATTCTCTGCTGCTCTGGACTGAAGACTGAAAAGTAAAAAGAGAATTATATAGTATGGTACATTTGTTACACACTACGCCTGTAAGGATTTACCTCAAAGACGCCTCGTTAAGCGCTGATATAAACTGTAGACTATCATTTCGAAAACAACAATGTTTAAAGGACGTCTATCATCATCGTCTCGATATTATGGATTTTTTTCTATTAAGAAGGTTGTTTTACCATTTACATTTTTTTCTACTGGACTGAAGACTTAAAAGTAAAAAGAGAATTATATAATATGGTACATTTGATATACACTACGCCTGTAGGGACTAACCTTAAAAACATCTCTTTAAACGCTGATATAAACTTAAGGCTGTCTTTTCGAAAACGACAATGTTCAAGCCACCATCATCATCATTGGCTCTATCATATGGTTTTGTTTCCATTAGGAAGGTTGTATTACCATTCTATGCTGCTCTGGACTGAAGACTGAAAAGTTAAAAAGGACTGATATAGTATGGTACATTTAAAATACCTTACGCATGTAGGGACTCCATTATCATCGTCTTGATCATATTGTTTTGTTTCTATATTGGGAAGATTGTTTTAACTGAACAGAACAATTCAATTCAATGCTACTCTGGGCTGAAGACTGAAAAGTAGAAAGAGAATTATATAGTATGGCACATTTGTTACACGCTACGACTGTAGGGACTTCAGGATCGGCGCGAAGCTGTGTGCTGTTGCTGCTGCTGTCAACTCATTCCTTCGCGGGGGCGAACTCCTGATGCGGCCTTTGACTGAAGACTGGAAAGTAAAAAAAAGGAGAATATAGTATGGTACATTTTTTATGCACTACGCATGTAAGGACTTACCTTAAAGACACCTCTTCATACGATGATTTTAAATCACGAACATCTTTCCAATTCCACCTTTTGACCATGCTCAAGGCACCACCTTTATTGGTTTGTAATACCATACCATAGATATATGCTAATGAGTGAAATGTAATTGAAAAGATTTATATAGAATGGTACATTTATAATTTACTATCTTTGTAGGAACTTACCTTGCATACAATTCCGCGACGCCCAATTGCACTCCGTCCATCTGTCAATACGCCACAATATTTTTCCAACACCATTACCATCGGCTCGATCGTGTTTTCTTCCACTGCTGGTTAATTGATTTGAAAAGAATAGAATTAAATGAGGTGTTGCATTTATAAACACTTTGCGTGTAGGAACTTACCCTAATGACACGTTGTAGCCGGCTCAATCGCTGACCACCTCTCGATGCACAACATTCTTTACTGCAACACCGTCGTCCTCCTCTCTATGTGGGTTCACGATCAAGACCGTCACGTTTGGCCGCGAAGTCACTCGTGAGAGAGCCACATAGAGCTGGCCATGGGAAAATACTTCGGTGGGCAGGTAAAGTCCGAGGTGGTGAAGCGACTGACCTTGTGCCTTGTTGATGGTCATCGCGAAGCACACTTGCACCGGAAATTGCTTACGGCGGATCTGAAACGGCAAGGTCGCATCATTGCTGTCGCAGAAGATACGGGGCAACAATACGTCTTCACCCTGCCGCTTGCCCGTCAGAATCCGTGCATGTAGGCAATGCGGTCTAAGTGACACGATCTGCAGCCGCGTGCCGTTGCACAATCCACGCTCGGTGTTGAGATTACGGAGAAGTAGTACCGGCGTATACCGCTTCAACCGTAACCTATGCACCGGAATGCCGCTCATATTCAGCGAGTTTAGAAACTCGGTCGGCAGCATTAGCGTATCTTGTTCCTCGCTATTGACTAATGTATCGACAGACAGATACACTTCTTCCGGTTCCGTTAGCCCTTCCAACACGCTATTGTTGATTGCGGTCACGTCGACGTTCCGTGGTGACAGGATAGCTCGGTCGGTAAAAAATCCGGAGTGCTGATATTGCCGACCAAGATCTGGGTAGACGTGATCGATCAGCGATAGAACGTCGCTCTGCTGATTGCCTGTCCGGGGCAGCATCATGTCACGTGGCAGCTTGGCGAAGGTGGCGTCCAATCCCGGAAGCGTTTGATGCCGACCCTCTCCGATGCGAAGCAGAAAATCGGCAAACTCCTGAATATCATCTGCATCCCGTGCGTTCGGAGCCGTTTGGACGCGCATGTTCACCCGCAACCGCAACACACGGAAGAGGTGCCATAGCGGACTCCGTTTGATGCAGTGCTGCACCACTTGCGCATCCGTTCCTCTTGGCACGATCGGTAGGATTTGGCGAAAATCCCCACACAGCAACATAACTTTCCCTCCGAATGGACGACGTACTCCAACGATGTCCTGGAGCGTGCGGTCCACGGCCTCGAGCGCATATCGGCTGCTCATGGACGCTTCGTCCCACACGATCAGAGTTGCCTGCCGCATTGAGTCCGCCAGCTGCGACTGGGCGGGTGTGTTACAATGGGAATTTTCGTCCAAAATTAGAGGAAGCTTGAAGGTCGAGTGTACTGTTTTCCCACCAGTGAGAAGCAATGCGGCGATTCCACTGGTGGCTGATGCGAGAGCAATCTTCGTCTGACGTCGGGTGTAAGCCAGGATGGTCTCGAGCAGAAACGACTTCCCAGTGCCACCGGGTCCATCCAGGAAGTATAGGCTTCCACTTTCCTCGTCTGCCGCACGTCCTCCGGTCTGCTCCGTTTGACTGCTCCGATCAACCGCTTCAGTGATGGTGTTGTACACCGCACGCTGTTCTGCATTCAACCGGTCCACGTTACGAAGCGTTCTATCCAACCCCGTGATGCTGTAAGAGCATTCTGCATCGATTAAAACGTTCGCGTTGGTCGCTCGGTCGAACTGCAGCAACTCGGCCGGAAGGTGGGAAAACTGAGATAGCTGTGGCATACTGGGAAACGTTTCCAGTGTCTTCGGCGGCGTTGTCCCACGTAGATACTGGTCAATCGACCGCAAAGCCCAGAAGTGTTCCTCCGCACGCAAAAGGCGATTTTGCTCGGAATCGTCCACCGTGTAGCGCTCTCGATGTTGCCGATGGTAGTCCTCGCACAGATGATCGGCGTATGCTTCCCACAGGCTGTGAGGGTTTAGCGGCTTACCCTCCGACAATATGAGGGCAAACAGGTGACGCAGCTGGGATGGCATCTGGAATGATACCGCTTCCTGGAGCGACCGATCCCACTCCGATTCGTCATGCAGCAGCCCGGACCTGGCGGCTGCCTCCTGGAAGGAGCCACACACGGAACTGCTTACAGTGCGCAAATCTTCGAAGGAAGTCGGACCGTTACGGTAGCAGAGCAGCAATCGCAGACAGTAACGTTCCATATCCGAGATAGGGCAGTAGACCATTCGACCAACAACGATACCGTTCTGTTGGATACGGCGGACCCACTGTTTGCCCGTGCCATCGTGCCACGACAGCCGCTGCGTAGCTGACGGTTTTGCGTACCGATAGTAGGCCGGGATGTCCTGATACGTCAGCCTGCGCGCGTAAGAATCGTTGGCCGCCAGCTGGAAAAACCGTGTCAGCATAGTATGGTGGCCGCGCTCGAGCACCTCATCCACGGTTTCGGTGTCGCGAAATACCACGCTTTGCCTGTTCTCGAGGTGTATTGGAAGCTGAACGACGGTCACCGTTTTGGCCTGAACCTCGAACCCGAAGATCGTCGAGACAGCCTGCGACGCGGAGATGTACCGCGCGTCGACATACTGCTGTATCTCGTCCACTGGCTCGGTAGTAGAAACGGCGACCCGGTCGTGTCCTTTATACACGTACTTATAAAGGTACTTCACGCTGCTGATGGTTGCACACACCTCTACATTTATGTGGCAGTTATACTTATACGACAGCCACGGGTTGTACGGCACTACGTGGCGGTTGTCCAGCGCTACGTTCTTGACGACAACGGTCCGGCCATCGTTTCGCCGACGGTACATCGGATACCCGTCCTCCGTTTGCCGCGTTTCATCGCAAAACGGCTTGGGAAACCGTTTCGAGCACACACCATCTTTCATGCAAGGAGCAGCCGGATTCCAGCTACCGCATGGTCCGTGCATCATCGACTTGCAGATGGTTTCGTGGAGCTCTTCGTTGGCAGGATCCGGAATTTGGGCCGACACCAGTCTGTCGTAGTCCGCCGCTGACCGTGGCTTGTCGGCTTCAGCAAGAATCACCAGGCAGTGTGCGTGCGGAAGACCTCGCTTCTGGTACTCGATCACGTGGATTCGCGCTATTTCGAGGCCAAGCACTACGGCCGACAGGTCCTCCAGCAGGGATTTTAACTTTAGCCGAAACACACGCGCCGTTAGATCGGGTCGATCGGCGGCCTTCTGGCGGGGCAGCAACGTCTCAGTAATCTCCGGCCAGTTCGGGTTACACGTGACCGTGATGAAGAGGTCGGGTTTTCCGATCGCCCGTACGATAGCCATTGCGTCCTGATACTGAGCGCGCATGTATCGGTCGCCACCGGGGAACGTGGGAGATAGGATAATACGCGTACCCATCTGATCCAGTGTGCGTGGTTCCTGTCCTGGCTGTACGGTGACTGGGCCGGCCAAATCCATAAGCCCACCGTAGGCGTCGGCACGTAGCTGCGCCTGATTTTCTCGCTGGAACTTCAAGCGCTGCTCCTCGATCTTACAACATTGGTCCACGCAGTATTGCTGCATAAGCCGGCCGCCACGGTGAATGAGGGACATATCCTCTCGCCGAAAACACAGCCGATACGCGGCATATTCGCGTGGAGAAACTTGCCTCGATGATGCCCGGATATCTTCGCGATTTTCACCGTTCTGGTCACCGTCATCCGCGTTGTGGCCGTCACGCTGGGTCCGTCGTGCAGCGCGTACGTCGCGTCTTGGCTGTTTCGGTATGCCAAACGTCCATCCAACTTCGCCGTGTGGATGCAAGAGCGGATACTGCATGGCGTCGAACAGCTGGTGCGTCTCGTATACCCGGTTGAGATATCCGGTGTCACGATCTTGCAGCATAACATCACGTGGATTACCTTGCTCGGAGCAGAGAAAAATGCCAGCGACCTCGTCTACGGTAGGCTGGTTGTAGCGGCGCTGGTCAAGCCCAGGCAATCGTGCGGGTATGCGCAGCATCAAATTCTCCGATCCGCATATCCGCTCGAATGCATGGCGAAACTGGGCGGCAAGCGGGTTGCATGCTTGCAGGATGTTTTGGATGCGTTGGACTATTGCTCGATCCAGGTTCGGAGTGTATGCCAGACGCGCGTCCACCATTCGATCGCTATGTTCCACGCTGTTCGAGTCGTAAAAATAGAGCTGCGCGTACCTCGGCGCTTGCTCCGCACGATGGCCAAGTGTACCGATGCGATGACAAAGTGCGCCCTGAATTCGGTAGTTATATACCCCGAACTGGCCAGCGACTTCTTGGTCCTGTCGCACACGATCCGCTGGACGCATCGATGCCCCCATTGAGGTAAACGCGAAAGCGTTGTTATACCCCCGGATGTTGCGCATGAATGCGTCGTCGTCGAATAGCTCCAACAGCTCTCTAGGTGGTTCGCGAAATGATGGCAGCAGAACTTGGCCACCGTTGCAGCATGTTCTTCCCGTCTCCCCTGGCCACTTCAGCGCCGTACAAAAAAGGCATGGTTCGAGAACACTCAGCCTATGTCGCTCCGGACGGTTGTAGCTATCCAGGTCGCCAAGTGCCACCTTCAATCTACCACTGCGGTTCCGCTGTTGAAGTCTATCCCGCAATATAGCTTCCCAGCGTTGCCGAATCGGGAGATGGAATTCGGGAACATGGACTGGTGTGGATGAGGATTCATCATTACGGACTTCGTGGTGCGATGATGATGATGGTGCTGGGGGATTTGGTGGCGGTGGTGGTGGTGGTGGAGGTGGTAGAAATGGTGATGTTGGATTGGAAGTTGCAGGCTCCTCAGCTCCAACGTGCACATCGTGGCTGCTAACCGTTTGCGTCGGGCCAACTGTAGGTGCCGGCTGGACAGTTCCGGCGGCTCGTCGACGGTGGTAGGATTCCGCATTCCGCTTTCGCTTCAGCCGCTTTTTTTTATCATCGGGGGTCTCATCCGGTGGAGTGGCATGTCGAGCCATCCAAGCTGGCGTGGATGTGGTCTCTTGGGCATTGTACACTGATGACGATGATGATGTTGGCACTGGTGTTTGCGGTGCTGGTGGTGGAGGAAGTGACAATACTGGGTTGGACGCTACTTCTATATTGCGGGCTTCATGGTGCGATGAAGATGATGGTATTGGGGTATTCGGCGGTGGTGGTGGTGGTGGTGGAAGAAGTGTTGATACTGGGATGCCATTGGTAGGCTCCACAACTCCCACGGCCACACTGTGACTGCCAACCGATCTCGTCGAGGCCGCTGTAGGTGCCGGCGAGACTGTTCCGGTGGCTCGTCGACGGTGGTAACACTGCGTTTGTCGCTTTCGTCTTAGCCGATTTTTTCTTTCATCAGGAGTCTCATCTGGAGGAGTGGCATATCGAGCCATCCAGGCAGGCATAGGTGAGATGTCTTGGATACGGGATTCAAGGTGCGATGATGATAATGATGATGATGATGGTACCAGTGGTTGCGGTGCTGGTGGTGGTGGAAGTGACGATGTTGGGACGGATGCAGCTTCTATGTTGCTGGCTTCACGGTGCGATGATGGCGATGGTACTGGGACATTCAGCTGTGGGGGTGGTGGTGGTAGAAGTGTTGGTGTTGAGTTGCAAGCGGCTGGTGCCACATCTCCCAAGGTCACACTGTGACTACCAACCATTCCCGTTGAGGCCGCTGTAGGTGCCGGCGAGACTGTTCCGGTGGCTCGTCGACGGTGGTAACACTCCGTTTGTCGCTTTCGTCTTAGCCGATTTTTTCTTTCATCAGGAGTCTCATCTGGAGGAGTGGCATATCGAGCCATCCAGGCAGGCATAGGTGAGATGTCTTGGATACGGGATTCAAGGTGCGATGATGATAATGATGATGATGATGGTACCAGTGGTTGCGGTGCTGGTGGTGGTGGAAGTGACGATGTTGGGACGGATGCAGCTTCTATGTTGCTGGCTTCACGGTGCGATGATGGCGATGGTACTGGGACATTCAGCTGTGGGGGTGGTGGTGGTAGAAGTGTTGGTGTTGAGTTGCAAGCGGCTGGTGCCACATCTCCCAAGGTCACACTGTGACTACCAACCATTCCCGTTGAGGCCGCTGTAGGTGCCGGCGAGACTGTTCCGGTGGCTCGTCGACGGTGGTAACACTCCGTTTGTCGCTTCCGTTTTAGCCGCTTTTTTCTTTCTTCAGGAGTCTCATCCGGTGGTGTGGTATATTGAGACATCCAGGCTGGCGTGGATGAGGTATCTTGAGCATGGAACGATGATGATGACGATGATGGTACAGGTGGTTGTGGTGCTGGTGGTGGAGGAAGTGACAATACTGGGTTGGGCGCTGCTTCTATATTGCGGGCTTCATGGTGCGATGAAGATGATGGTATTGGGGGATTTGGCGGTGGTGGTGGTGGAAGAAGTGTTGATACTGGGATGCCATTGGTAGGCTCCACAACTCCCACGGCCACACTGTGACTACCAACCGATCTCGTCGAGGCCGCTGTAGGTGCCGGCGAGACTGTTCCGGCCTCATTTGGCGGAGTGGCATTTCGCGCCAACCAAGCTGGCGTGGATGCTACTGGTGATGGTTCTGATGAATCCATTCCTAATAATAACAATTGTATAGCGTAAGTCTAGATCCGGAAAACCTTTCTTAAACTTACCTGAACTTACTTGTTCTGTTCGTTAACGGAATTGATTAAAACTCACTTTTTATTTCACAAAATTTCTTTCTATTTCACAACAATTCGTAATGCGAGAACACTATGTACGTGATTGTGACTCAAAGAAGATGAATGTTCAACTTGAGCAAGCCTACTGTGCGATTTTCAACATGGCATTTAAAGCTGTACAACAAATTGTTACAGCGAAAATCAAAATCTTCTACCGTTCTGTTACTATAGTAACCCGAACATGTAGCCAAAGCCAAAAAGATTTTACACAAAAAATTTGTGTAAGTTCGTTTGGATTGCAAAGCAAACGGTCACATTCTTGCCTTTGTAACTAAATGAAAATATAATTTAAGGTAGTGGCTGGATTCGAGTTTTTAATGTCCAATATAAAATTCTTACATATTTTGGATTCAAATTCAATCAAATGTTCCTGTTTAATAAGAACCAATCTCGAAGTGTAAGGAAAGCTGCCATAAAGAATTATTTCGATGTTTATTCCTTCACCGATTGGGTGATTGTTATGTGTCAGAACAATCGGACCTCGCAGTATTTTTAGTTTTTAAGCTAAGCTTTATCTTTTATTGGTTTTTAAGCAAGTGATTTTGGCGGTTTTTTTTTCTCCTTCCTCCTGCTAAACGGACGTTATATAATTAATGGGTCCTTATTACGGGCAGTTGTGCATGCAGAAATGATGCAACGGACTGAGATATATTTACTATACCCCAAGCCACAGCCATTTTTCAACATTTTTGTTTTGAATAATTTAATTTTGCGACATATTTATGGAACATTATATGTGTTCCATGTGTTCATAATCGGAGAACGTTCTGAACATTGGATAGGAAACATTTATATTATAAATATTTGATTCAATGATGGAATTGTGAAAGAAATGACTGACGTTCATTTATTTCGTTGTTAATTGTTTACAGTAATTTTCAAAAACTCGTCAGCTTGCTGCTTGCTTTGAACCATATTTCAAGAAAATAGCATCACCATCATCTCATTTACCCGAATAGCAATCCTGGTGACATTCGGAACAGAAGTATAGCTTAATTTAGAACGATTGTGCTATTTTGATGGTTTCTGCAATGACAACTTGTATTAGAAACGGTACCACAGTTATTAATAATTTTTCATGTTGACAGTTCTTAATAGTTTCAATATTGGCTTAGATATAGTGATTAAAATATATATTTTATTGCAAAGACCGCAATTGACAGTGAGGTAGGGTAGAAAATTTGCCTGTAGGTTAACTTTAATAATTTATGAAATATAAAATACATGCAATTATTTATTTGCGTTTGTTATTACCTGATCTCTTCAAAAATGATACTTTACCTTGCCTATCAACTTCAGCATGCACACCATTTCCCTTTTTTTTTTTTGCGGTTGTGCTTGTTTACCCTGTGCATTATTCCATTAGTCTCCGTTGTAGATGTATTTTTATTGTCATTTTTTTCTGCGGTGGTTATTTTCACCCCGCAGCACATGCTCAGGTGGTACCTCCTGAGAGTAAATGGGATGTGTGGGAAATTTGTAATTTGGCATCTTTGGCACCCTTATCAAAAGTTTCTTTCAAGTTTTCTTTCAAAAAATATTTCAGACTCCACAACAATCGTTTTGGTTTTGAATCTTTCATATTCTGCTGAGGTGCATACAGGAGTGGGGGAGCGATTTTAAAAAAGAGAAACATTGGTCATGGCAGTACATGTCATAGATGGGTGTTACTTCATTCTCAATTCAGATTTTTTAAATTGTGAAGCAAAGACTTGCGCTATTTTGTTGCCAACATGGTGTAAAATAGAAGCTTTTTCGATAAATTTGGTTAAATGATTGCGATAACAGTACACAACTTTACGACTGTAACCATGCTGTCGTATACAGGAGAACGTTATCTTGCAATACCATCACGCGCAGTTTGTAATGTGAAGTGCTGGAAAGTATTTGGCGATGCGCAGAAAAATATTCTCAACGCATCAGGAAAATGTTTCAATCCCTTCCTTTCGAACTCTTTGAATGTAAGAAACTGTGAAGCATGTTTTTGTTTTATTTCGGCAAAGTATCCATCGACTACCAAAAACTCGTTGAGCGCAAGAAAAATTTCCCCTACCATCCTGCATCCATAGTATCCTTAGCAAAAGTATAGCGCCTGGGGAAACCGTCAAGTGCGTGGGATAACCGGAACGTCGAAATTGTGCATCTCAGTTTCGCGCTCGCTTCGCTCGTTCAACGGTGCTATTGCTATCTAAGCTCAAGGTAGAAATTGTCGAAATTGTGCATCTCTCTTGCGTGCTCGCTTCGCTCGTTCAACTGTGCTATTGCTATCTAAGCTCAAGGTAGAAATTGTCTGCATCTCGCTTTGGTGCTCCCTTCACTCGCTTTCAATGCTATTGCTATCTAAGCTCAAGGCATGGTGTAAGAGTAATTTAAGAGGCGATTTAATCCAAATCCTAAGTAAGGCTATCATTTTGGGACACCACTGATTTTCGTTTCTTGGTACAAAAAGGATTGCTCATTTGTTTTCTTCAACAATATTTATGCCGAGTAGTCATTGTATACTTAAAAATATTTGTGAATTTTTCGAAAATTATATGCTCGGCATTCGCCCTGCACAGAAAAAACTAGGTGAGGCTATCATTTTGGGACCCAGTGTATTAGAATGCACGGAGCTAACAGTATAAGCTTGTTTTCATCAATAATGCCAAATAGTGCGCCATTTCCAGTGATAAACTTAATTCACACACCGTTCTTCACTATCACTTTTCCTGGAAGTTACACTTGCACGGCTTTGCGGATGAAATGAGCGAAAACCAAAGATGGCTTATTTGACATCTGTCAAGCTGTTGCATACTGAGCAAAATTAATGAATTTTCACTCTTCATTACTTTTCCAAATTTTCGCTTCTTATAAAAAACTACAGAGCTAAACTTTTGTAAATTCTAAACAATGTTATACAGAAATAAGAATAAAGTTAAATTACTTATTACATTCCCTTCGATTTTCGCTGCTGCTACATGATTGAAATGTTGCAAAAAGCATCCTATTCGTAGATTAAACAGAACTGGCTCGTATCCATTCTGCTTGTACAATAAGCAACAATTGCAGCATTGTCTACTTTTTTAAACCCCTTCCTTCAGCTTAACACTTTGTTGATTGGAGACGAAGATCTTCGTCTGTATTTGACTGCACAATGTTGACGGGCAGACTAACATATCCGTGCAAACCGATGGACGGCTTGCTTAATAGAGCATTTGGTCAACACTAAAAGTCTCACTTTTAGTTTTGTCTGTTGAAACATAACTGACACTAAGCTATATAACAATTTGGAGCTATAAATGGGAGAAATGGCCAACATATTTAGTGGTGAAATTTAGTGGTGAAGTGTGTCGTAGATGCGGTGGTAAAGGAGCGAACTCACCAATCGCAACATATGGTAGTGTATATGAGATATGCACCGGGATAATGGTTTCTTCGTCAGATGGTCTACCGGACAAACTTTGTAAAAATTGCGTAAACAAAATGATCATGGCTTACGACTTTAGAATCACTTGTAATTGCACGGAAGAACATCTGTCAATACTAAAACAAGAAAGGCATGAGGAAAATCCAGAAGCCAGGAGTACAGAAATCAATCCAAATCAACTGCACTCGGACTCCGAGGACGGGGAAATAACAATCGAAGAAACTATAATTACGCCAGTTTGCTTCAACTACGTACCATTCAGGAACCCGGATCTTGCGTCTCTGGATAGCGATATGTCTCCTGCCAGCTCCCGAACTGTCAATACTTCCAGAAACCATGCTGGCTCCTCGGTATCAGCAGCATTTGACATGCTGCCTACAGTGGATAACACGGACTCCGAGGCCAATCAGACGACGATAGATCACTCTACGCGGCCAAAGTTCCGCTGCAACAACTGCAGCAAAGAATACTTCCGCAAAACTAGCTTCCGTCGGCACCAGGAATTATACGACTGCAAACAACCGTACACTTGTGTTATTTGCTTAAGACATTTTTCTCACAAACAATCTCTAAAAGCACACCACCAAAAAGTTCATCCAGGCAGCACACAACAGCAGCAAAAAACTAGGCAAAAAAGTCCCCGGCTTATCCACAATACCAAACAAAAAAAAGTGCAGTTTTTGCGGCGCACAGATCATGCAACAAATGTTTTTTTCTCATATGCTCCACCATTACCGCGAAAATCCTGTTAGTTGCAAAACTTGCAACGCAGAGTTTAGCTCGCAAGGAAGCTTGTATCGACATCGGCAACTATCATGTCCTAACAAGTATCAACTAACATGTCCAAAATCCAGGAACCGAAAGAGCTGCTGAAAAGAAAGTTCGGCAGTATTTTACGATGTCATAATGGGACCATCTCAATGAATGTAATTATTTTTCCTACTCATACTTTCTTTCTTATATTTTTGTAAAATAAAATAAGTTAACGATATCATCAATTCTACCACGAATGAATTCAGAAGCTGAAGTATTACAGAGCTATTCCGAGATCCGAACGTTCGAGATTTATGTTCGAGATTCGATATTCGGCATTACCAAATTCGAATTCGAGATTTATCAAGGTGTATGCAACAGTGTTTTAAGGGTTACCGCTTAATGGTTTCAATAAACCTTTGGTGATGTACGATAATTCGATTTGATTGTTATTGTTAAAATCGAATTTTTGGTTTTTTGATAAAAAAAACTAGGTTAAAAGGTCCGATTACACAGGTGCATGTTGAGGAAATAATATGCATTAAAATTTACTGAATTTATTACGGTAGTTTTAGTAAATAAAAAGGCTGTTTTACTAAAAACCACCGCCTGGTCAGAACTCAAGCTGTATTAAACTGTGTGGCAAATCCTAATCCAAGTTATTCTGATATGATATCTGCTCAATTGGATTGTGGATAAAAAATAACTATTTGTAATTGAGAGTTGTGCCTGAGGAGCATTAATGCTTAGTCCGGTCAGACGGGACGATGTTTTGTAGAGAATCTTCATTTAAATCAAGCGGGCTATGGTTGCTATGGTGACCATTCCTTTCACCCTCAATTCTACTCCAATAGTCTGATTGAAAGCGGTTAGAAGTGTAATTGTGTTTAATTTTGCTGGAGCAACGCTGTGTAAGTATTCTGAAAAATGATTCATTAATATATTTTAACAGACGATTATTTTGCTTTTAGTGGTAGTATTGAAATGAACAATTCGGGTGGACGTAACGAGTACTCTACTCAAGTGCAATTGCACAAATTAGTAGATGCAATGGAGGCAGAACCGGAGGTCGCAAGAGCCACAGCAAAAGGGAATTGGGTAGATGTGTTTTGGAAGGAATTGACGGAAAACTTAAATGCATTGGGACCTCCAGTGAAACCGGTCGTTGCTTGGAAGAAGGTAAAACACATTCATTTGAATATATTGGGTAGTATTTGCATAACCTCTATCATCTGTTGTTTTTTACATAGGTTTGGGCAGATTACAAGCACAACACCAAACACAAGTTGAGATGCAACAAAAGTGCTATAAATGGTACAGGAGGTGGTCCATACAAAGTAAAGCGTCTCAGCGACCTAGAAGAACGTGTAGCTGCTTTAACAAATCTTCATAATACTATTACTGGCATTGATGCTAAAACTTTTGGGTTGCCAATCGCTACTACCGGCCAGGAAAAGCAAATTGCTTCCTCCGCAAGTTGTAGCAGTAGCAACGCAAGCGCTTCTGCAAATACAGCAAGCCAGGAACCGCAAATTGCGTCCCCCGGTAACACTAGTAAGGAAGGTTCTTCGGCAAATATAAAAAGACAGGAACCGCAAGTTGCTTCCTCCGAAAATTGTAATAGTAGCGAGTTAAACACTCCTACAATTTTAGCAAATAGTAATAGACAAAAACCTGCATTCCAAAGGAAACGAAGTTTGAACGATGTTTTAAAACAGAATCAGGATATGATAAATATTATGAAGGAAAAGATCGAAGTAGAAAAAAAATTAATTGCCTCGAATGAAGAAACTGCAGTGGAGCTGCAACGTTTGAGAGAAGAACAAAAATTATCAAACGATCTCTTTAAAGAATTACTCGTAGAATTAAAGAAAAAAAAAACTAAGTAATATTAAGTTCATTATCATAAATGTATGGTTAATTATAAGTTGGATATAATAGCTAGTTTTAATTACATTGATAGTATAAGATAATTGGATTACTGGATAATAAATGGCGATTGGTTTTGTTCCTTCATTTAATGTATAGAGAAAATATTTATATACGACCTGACTATTTTTTAAAAATTATTAAATTTTGTTGTTTTCAGTCGCTTTCGTTTGAAGCCAACGTCAAATTATTTCTAACGCATACGTTGTGTAATGCGCTACACACATTGACAATCTGAGCTGCTTTTTCTGGTGCGTAGTGCAATTGTCTTGCATCTGAGAGACATCGAAACCGGGATTTTAGTAATCCAAACGTCCTCTCAACAATTTCCCTTCCTTGTACATGTTTAGAGTTGTATCTTGCTTCAGGAGTATCATGAGCTGCGTTTCTTTTCGGCGTAACAAGCCATGGTTTTGAAGGATATGCCGAATCTCCTGAAAGAATTTGTATCGTAATTTAATTAGACATTTTAGTTGATATACAACTTTATCGCTTAAACCCACCAAGTACTCTGAATGCGGTTTCTCCATTCCGATGTTTTGATTCAAAATAACTATCTACGTTGCTAACAGCCCAAACATGAGCATCATGATTGGCTCCCCCATATCGGGCATTCACGTAACGGATGTTCATTTGATGATCACAAAGCTTTAAAAGAAATGGGATGAAACTTCTAAATAAGAGCTCTTCTATTGTAAAAACGTATATATAAGCCTACCATCATTACGTTCAAGCTGGAAAATCCCTTTCGGTTGTAAAATTGATCCTTATTTATTTTTGGAGCGATAATTGGTACGTGTGTACCATCTACGCACATCACAATGCCGGGTATTTCGCTTTTTCTAAAAAAGTAACGCCTTGCTTCTTGTTGCTCGTTACTGCTCATCTCAAGCGAAATCCACTTGGGGCATAGTGTGGCTTCCATAGCATCCAAAATTGCTTGAAAACTAGCAGAGAAGGTTGGTTGGGCAATAGCTACCACGTAGTCTTGTCCAACTCCATGCTGATAACTGCCTTCTGCTAAGAATCGCAAAGCAGCGGCAAGTTTTTCTTTGACAGTCAACCCGCGTCCTTTGACTGGAGCAAATCTTGGCTCAATATCACGAAGAATACTAACAAAAATATCCTTCGACACACGAAAACTCTTAATAAAGCTAAAAAGAAAGCAATAGGTTAGTTTAATCTCGTTTATTCCTTGTTTTACAAAACTCACGCTCGGTCAGGCAATTCCA
This sequence comes from Anopheles ziemanni, assembly GCF_943734765.1. Classification (NCBI taxonomy): domain Eukaryota; kingdom Metazoa; phylum Arthropoda; class Insecta; order Diptera; family Culicidae; genus Anopheles; species Anopheles ziemanni. The sequence continues at coordinate 323,114 of NW_026690076.1, forward strand.
ACGCATCTGTCGTAGTTCGGATCATTCGCCGATGCGAAGCAAGATTTATTATCGTTCCTTGCTCCTCATCGCTATCATCACTACTGCTATTAACAAAGGACGCTAGTATCATTTTAAAATAAACCCGTAAAACTCGTAAAACTCGTAAACACGAAACTCTACTAACAACAACTAACTTTTCACATTCAACGTCCAAAGCTGTGTTGACTATTTGATTTTGACAACTGCCGAACAGCTATGTCGACTTTGTCGACTCGATTCGAATGTTAGAATACCGAAAAAATCTCGATTCGAGACGAGCTCTCGCATTCGACACCGTTTCGAAACGGATCTCGGAATAGCTCTGTTAGAATAAAATATTATAAAAAAAAAAAACTGCCAACCAACTTCGTAGTTAATTGTGTCAAGAAAAGTGAGATCGCGCCCGCATTCGCCGCTGAATCCGGATATCTACACTTTTCACGAAAAAATCCCACGCTTTGCTGCTAAAGCCAGGGAAGCCAGAAGGAAGATGTCGAACCCAAAGATGGCAATGGAGTCAACCGCCATCGAGGACCTGTGCGGCTGGTGTTTCGCCATGCTGCACGAACGCGTGGCGCAGTGCGATGGTTGTAAAAAGTGGTTCCACTTCGAGTGCGTGGAACTGACCGAGGCCACGGTGACGGAAGAGTGGCAGTGCAAGAAGTGCGAGGGCGGAAGCGCCGGAATATCGAAGGAAAAGTTGACCTCCGGGGAGATCACCCGGGAAATCAACTCCCTACGGTGGCAGCTGAGGGAGCGGCAGGAGAAAGAGCACGCCAGCGACTGCGAGCTGCTCGAGGGACAGCGGAGAGAACGAGCTCGTGGACAGGAGCAGCTCGAGGCCGGGCTTAGCCGGGTGACTGCGGCGCAGCGCGGAAGGACTCTTACGTACGCGAGCAAACTGGCGTCAAGCTCCACGATTCCCAGTTACTGGAAAAAAGAGGCGAGCGCGAACGAACCCGAGCTGTCAAAAAGCCAGCTTGCTGCCCGCAACGTAGTATCCGGAAAACTACCAACGTTCTCCGGTAACCCGGACGAGTGGTGCAGCTTTAAAAGCCGCTTCGACACGTCGACTCGGATGTGCGGTTTCACCGACGACGAGAATGTGATGAGACTGCAGGAGTGTTTGACGGGACGAGCACTTAGAGCCGTGCAATGTAGACTTCATCAACCTCGTAACCTGATTGAGGTGATGGACACGCTGGAGAAGTTGTTCGGTCGACCCGAGGTGCTGATTAACAACATCTTGCAGCAGATCAGGGAAACACCGCCACCGAAGATGGAGCGCCTGCAGACCATCGTCGACTACGGTGTTGCGGTGGAAGAGCTGTGTGCCACCGTTAGAAATAGTGGTCTACACGAGCAGCTCGTAAACGCGGCCCTTCTGCAAGAGCTCGTCGACCGCCTTCCCCCTCATCTACGACTGGACTGGGGTCTGCACAGGCGCGCAATGCCGTCGACAGTGTCGCTTGAGAGTTTCGGGACATGGATGAATGCCATTACCGACGCGGCAATCCTCGTGACACCACCAGTCCAAGAAGCTCCCAAGCGTGCTGAGGTCCGTCGAGTGTACAGCCACCACGAGGGAACGGAGGATAACGATCGACCACGCTGTCTGGTCTGCAATAAGGATGACTGCCCTGCCGGTCCTGACTGTCCGAAGTTTCTCGCCGCCACCGTAGACGAAAGATGGAAATGCCTGCGTCGCTGGCACTTATGTCGCACCTGCTTGTGGAAGCATAACGGCCGCTGCCACGTAACACGGCCATGTGGAGAAGCGGGCTGCTCCGCCTACCACCACAAGCTTCTACACAACCCTACGCGACCGGACCGGCAAACCCAGTCTAACGTAGTATCCAGCCTTTCTCATGTAGTAGCAGGAAGCAAAACGCTACTTAGGTATGTTCCGGTAACCGTGTACGGGGCGGGGAAGTCCATTAACACCTACGCCCTATTGGATGACGGATCCGCGGTACCTCTAATGGACCAGGACCTGCTAGCGGAGCTAGGCGTGGAGGGCTACCTAAATCCTATATGCCTAAGCTGGACAGGTGAGCTTACCCGCGAAGAGCCAGCATCTCGCACCGTTTCCTTGGAGATATCGGCCGTCGACAATGCCGAGAAAACTTACGTCATGCGGAACGCTCATACAGTGGCGGACTTGGCACTTCGGCAACAAACCTTAGCTGTGAAGGAACTAACGGCAGCCTACGACTACCTCGGTGCAGCAGACGCTAGAAGTTACACGAGAGCAACGCCCCGGATACTGATCGGAATCGATAACTCACAGCTAATGACGACGCTCAAGACGATCGAAGGTTTGCCAGGGGAACCAATAGCAGCCAAGACGCGCCTTGGATGGGTCATCTATGGTACCCAGGGAACCCCGACGTCGCTACATCCTCATAGCGTCTACCTGTGTACCCGTGCGGAAGTCAAGTCGCAGTTTAATAAGGCTTCGAAAAGCTCCCCTTCACCACAGCTACCACAGCTCCAAACTTACTTGCAGGATACCACCAATGGTTTGTCGAACAACAACAGTCGGCTAGAGAATAGCGGAGGCGGAAAAGGCGCCCCCAGAAGCAAACCATCGACGTTGTCGTCGTTGTCGTCGAATACCAAATCCACCACCAGCACCACCATAATCGCACCGGTTGCGAACCGACCCGCGCTGTCGGGCAGCGACACACCGACAACGATACCAACGATGTCCACGACATCGACTAGCAACAGCAGTAATTATTCCTTGGCAGATGACAGCGTTCCCTCAGCGACGGCATTCCCGAAACCGGCGCCAAACTGTTACAAACCTAATATAACGCCGAAACAGCCGGGCACACAGCGGGTGATGGCCGAGCAGGGCCAAAGCGGTGGAATAGCGGCGACTAGGATCAGTGTCCGCCAACATAAGAGAACGCGATGCCAAACGTCACCATCGGTCATGCAAACGGAGTTGAACGTTCCCGCTAACCGTCCCGGTACGACGTGCGAACCGTCCTTGTCAGCCTCCGTACCTCAGTCACCGTATTCGACCGCCCGACCGGCTGGACCACCACCAAAGCCACCAACGATGACACCGCCACCTCCGCCTCTCATACGCAGCGACCCTTCGGGTTCCGTCACCGGATCGACAGTTAGCAGCAGTTCATCGGTGGCCACTACTGCGAGTGTGTCGACAGCCACAAGTGACCGACATCCCGCACCTCGTAATATTCTTGAGCCTGTTCTTGGTTTTATTAGAACTACTAGCTTGTCGCCCCGGCGTTGCTCGGCGAAGAAGGATTTGAGAAAAGAATTATAGTTTTTACCCTGTACTCGAAAGTTTTATTTTAATTTGAAAGTTGCTATAACGTAATATTTAAAATTGTTGATATTTCATCAATACCCCGTGTTGCAAAAACCTTTTTTAATGAATGTACCTTGACATCTGGTACTGTCACTTTCATTACAGTAGTGGTCAGCGATGCATATATACTTGGGCTGATGTTTATTTTCATTAGTACCGTGTATGACCCATAAATTAGAATAATGTTAATGAAAACCCTTAAATTGCTACGATTAATTATTGTTCTTTGTAAAAACTACCGAAAACTGTAGATAATGTTTGTTTTGTGCTACAGAAATACTATTTTGTGCATTTTTGCTATGTTTTGTTTTTATGTGAAGCAGTGTAGATTGCATACGTGTTTGTTTTGTTTGTGTTAGTAAAACTGAGTTTCAATTGTAAAATTTAGATGATTTTATCACAAAAAAGTGATCAAACGAATCTTCAACAACATCTGCAGTGCTTAAACTATATGTGTGGAAAGTTTCATTAGCGACGGTTCAGTATTGGTCGAGTTTTAAGTGTACACAAAACTCCATACATAAAAACAAGCTAAAATATGTAGTAGATGCGCCAACTGGAACGGCCGGGTGCTACAGATCGAACGAGAGAAGAGTACGTTGCAGGCAACGCACGGGTGGGAATGTCAATAATTTTATTGATGTTTTTGTTGACAAAATTATTGACGTTCGATCGAGCGCGATCGATGCTGACGATCGACCGATAAATACAATCCAGCAGATGGTGCTGGTACTTCCGAGAAGAACAACATCTAATATAAATAATCGTTAATCGCAGGTAGGATGCAAGATAGCGCATCGCGCCCGCACAACCGAGATGGGGAGTGTAACGCTTTTCGCGTCATTGTGAGAGCAAACGTGCACCAAACGAGCGAAGCGAAAGCAAGCGAACGGCGCATACGGCATCGCGCCCGCGCAACCGAGATGGGGAGTGCGTCATGCGAACGGTGCACAAGAGAATAAAAACTCAGAGGCGCGCAACCCGTGCTTCACACATCGGGTACAAGCAAACAACGCAGCTATGGTGCAAAAACGGTGCACGAGCACTGCCTGCGCTCTCGAACTGTTTTTTTTTCGCCGCCTGAACGGGCGTACGCGAGCGAGACACTGCACGAGCCGAACGGGAGTGCAAACAGAAACGTTGGAAACTCCATTCAGGTACACACACAGTGGAACGGTATTAGGATAAAAGTCCGAACTAAAACTTGGTATTCGTTTGAAAATAAATTTGTTGTTTTAAACTAGACTACAAAACAAACAAATCGGTGTAAAATGTTACACATAATTGCATCACGTACGATTAACGAACTGTATTCAAAGCAAGCTAAATACGCATTTAATTTCATTTCGGCGGTTTTCTACCAGTTACCCCATAGTGGTGCAATCGCTTTCGCATGCACGGCAGACACACACTGGCGCACCTGGCTTTCTGCTCAATGCTAAATGCTCTAACTTTTCGTTGCGGTTTCGCATAAACTAAAAGTTATAGAAAGATGGTTTCTTCAACAAAGTTGTTTGTATTGAAGTGCCCTTTCATTTGAAATGTTGTTTGCGAAAATCTGTCAATCGGTGCAAAAGTTTCAAGATTACGAGATACAATCTCAATCAACTGTTTGTTATTTTTAACCCTTTGGACGATTTTTGCAAACGACATTTCAAATGATACATCTCTTCAAGGCATCTCGGATTGTGCAAAAAAACATCTTTCTATGGGTTTTAGTTTAGAGAAACCGTAGCGAAAAGATGTAGCTAGCCGAACAAAAAATAATGTTATCAGAACTGTGTCTGATGGGATGTGTGAATGTTTCGAGTATGTTGTGCATTTTCAATGAAAAACAAAGGATATGGCGCTTGCGGGTAAAGTTGGTGTTACATGTATACACTTGCTGGTGGAAACACCAGCTCACCCTGAGATCAAGCAAGCAGTTTTTTTTGTAAAACCATAATGTTTCAAAAAATGAAATAAGGTTCACGATAATTTTGAAAATTTTGGGAGTTGAACAAAATAAATTTACGCGGCACGGGAATAATCACTGTGATGGGCGCTCTTCAGAAATTCATGGTAAGCTAAATGCATTCTACATTCATTCATGCCTGCATACTCTTCAACTTAGCGTTAGAGAGGGCCATCCGAGACACGGAGGTGGAAACTTCGGGGGCCATCTTCTATAAGTCAATCCAGATCATGACATGCGCTGGCATAATATTGGAGCATACCAAAGGATGGAACAAGCGGCGCGCGGTCATATTACAGCCGGAGAAAACTCTTCCACTCACGAGACCTGTCAAGACAGTCGAAGCTGGGACTAAACCTGACATACATAGTACCAGTGCTCACATACGTCTCCGAGACTCGCCATGGACTATGTCCAAATCTGACGAAACCCCCTTAGCCATTTTCGAGAGGAAGATGCTCAGGAGGATTTTTGGCCCCGTATGAGAGGAGGGACAATGGAGGAGTGGATATAATGACGAGCGACAGGCTCCGGTGGGCTGGCCATGTCATGCGAATGGCACCGAACGACCCATCCCGTAAAGTCCTTTTAGGCTGTTCGCAAGGACAGAGGACGCGTGGTAGGCCTAAATTGAGGGGGAAGAATGGCGTAGACGAAACCGCCAGTAAAGCCGGGATACGGAATTGAACCAGTGTGGCCAGCGACCGTGAGCGGTTTCGTATGGAAAGCCCACAGAACAGCCTAAACAAAAAAAAAAATGAAAACACAAAACATATTAAACAAAATCACATTCCAAACAAAACAAAAGGAAGATTACACTGCACATCAGTTACTAGAGAACGAGTTTCTATACCACTTCAGACACACAAAACGGCCAAAACATATCCTCGAACTGTCGTCTACTGCGCGATAACTTATAGGGAAAAGACGTTTGAAACAATTCGACGTGTCTTTTCGTATTTCATGTCAAAACCGTTTATGCAGCTTTAGGGCTACGGAATATAATGTGGCTTTTCCCATGAAAGCAGTGAAAAACTCTTTCTGTTCCTGTTCCTGTATTCCCCTGGGTGATTTTTTTGTTTCGTTATTCTGAAGGCAACGTTCCTACCAAATATCCCAAAAATGGGAAGGCATTTTAAAAATCATTCTGTTTTATCGCCGCAGCATGTTGCAAAGTTTTTTACAAATAGTAATATGTAAACAAAACGATTTTGATGTCTAAGCACAATAGTTAAAAACAAAACTTGAAACCAACGATGTACCGTTCTCCGATAACATTAAAATACCAAGAATCTTACCAACTTTCAATCAGCTAATACGGCCGATTAATTGTTCTGCATCAAAAGCATTAATAGAATGGTTGGCAAAGATAGGAGTCTTAACCGTTCCTTTTTTTGGACCGGAAGGTCGCTTGAAGTGGCTAAATAGTTCAGAAAAACGGACAAAATAAGAAGATGTAGTAAAGGGCAAGCGTCGATCAAGGTCATCTGCCCGAAGCAGCGCAAATGCTCTATTCGATCTCCGAATCCGAAGGTCATACTTAAAATCACAGTATATTCCACAGAATTAAGCTAAAAACAATTGATCGTGTTTTCGATGAAAGAACTGAAACGCATATCAACAACCATAGTTTTCTCGACTATGGATAAAGTTCTGTCCAACTCCGGTAAGGTTGGTTGACAAACCATTAACAACGTTATGTTTCAGCGAAAATGTTTGCAATAAACTTTGTTGCATTCAATCCAGTAAGAAAGTTGATCTATTACTCTTAAAACTTTGCAGACAGGAGGTGTTTGAGAAAAACATGCTGCGTCTCCACGATAAGTCGCAGCACATGAGTCATGACGAACATGTTCGTATTGCGTTGACACCGTTAAGTCAAGCTTAATGACTGTTAATGCATACATTAGTATCCCAAGTCATGTATGGAGTGAGCGAAGTCCTGTATTAATTAAAGAAATGATTGACATGAAACATAGCAAACACGTTTACAACAAGTTTGTTCGGGTAGGGTTTTTTACTAACGACCACAGTTTTCGACACCACTATCAACGAAGACAGTTTTCGACTCCACATGCACCCATGTAACAAATGATCTTGGGATTTTACAAACTGCCTTTAAAAAAAACATGTAAAACGTGGCACTTACGAGTGAAGCTCGGAAATTATGATAAACCCTTCCGTTGAACGGAATCGCGCTTAACACTAACCATTGTACATTGATCACCACCAACCAGCGAATAAGAGCAACACGCATATTCGCATAACCAATAACCAATAACTTTTCGAAATGATTAATTATTTTGGGAGATCAAGAAGATGAAATGTATCAAAACTTGATAACAGCCATGGACAGTGCTGTGGAAACGCCAGGTGTAGCAGAAGTCGACACGAAAAACATTAGACAAAATTGATTATAAGTTCACTGTTTGTGATGCAAGGTCGCTAGAACTGGCCAAATAGTTGAGAATATTTAAGAAATGGTATAGTTTTGGAGATCGACATCAAATACCCGAAACTGCACATAGCTTTGATTTTCTGGAGTTTTTATAAACCATTATGGGAAAATCCAGTAGACACGATTATCGTGCATGTTGTTAGGTCAATCAACTGTTTTTTAGAAAGCGAAAACGAAATATATTCCGATTATTTTGACGCCGGAAAAAAATGAAACAACCGTTGATCATGTGTGTTATATCCTACAAAGGAAGGAAGCTGGCAGCACTGGAGCTGCCAGATGCATGGATTGACAGCCGGGCAGGACGACGGATGGACCACATGCGGTCAGTAGTGTCCCAACCACGAAGCAAGGCAGTCAAGGAAGACAATACGTTACACACTACAAATACTACCAGTTAATAAAGTAATACTTTACACATTACAAACACTACAATTGGCGACGAGGAAGTCGAACTAGCGTTTTTGCTAGTGATACATAGTGAAAAGTGCGTGAATAACGAATGGCACCTGTGCCAAAACGCACTACGGATTCAACTGCTGCCCCCCCTGCTACTACCAGTGCCGCTTCCCCTGCAACCAGGTCAAGAGCCGAATTGACCGCTACGGACACCGCCGCCGGTTCTAGTGCTACCATTCCTACTACCGCTGCAGGTGTCACGGCGACAATGCAGAAAGGAACGAGCCCGTTCGAGCCGTTTGACCCAAATACGGCAAAATTCGATAGGTGGTTGGAAAGATTGCAAATTGCTTTCCGTATCAACCACGTGGGCGCAGAAGACAAAAAGGACCATTTGCTCCACTACATGGGCGGGGCAACGTACGATGTACTTTGCAACAAATTACAAAACACAGCGCCGGACACTAAAACATTCGATGAAATTGTGAACATCCTGAGAGCACATTTCAGTCCAACGCCGTTGGAAATTTTGGAAAATTTCAAGTTTGCTAGCCGCAAGCAATTGGACCACGAGGCGTTAAGCTCGTACTTGATGGAGCTAGAAAAGCTGGCCCAAACGTGCAATTTTGGAGATGATCTGGAGAAAGCGCTGCGAAACCAGTTCGTGTTCGGATTAAAAAATCGAACAATACAAGCGCGATTGCTCGAAGTACGGGACCTGACGCTAGCGAGAGCAAAGGAGATCGTATTCGGGATGGAGATGTCCTATCGTGGTACCGATGAGTTGCATGGCCGAAGTACAATGCGAACCGAAGTACAATACATCGAACACGGTTCAAAGAAAATTAAGAAGAAAGCTGCACCGATTACAAAGAGGAGTTCATCATCGCCTAAGCACACACAACCGAGAGCATGCTATCGATGCGGGGACCCGGACCATTTTGCTGATAAGTGCAAACATAAAGCCTCCGTTTGCAATGCGTGTAAAAAACGAGGGCATTTGGAGAAGGTGTGTCTGACGAAGGGCAGAAGGACGGACAACGCACACCATCTGGAGCAGCCGGAGATCATCAACAGTGTTTTTCACTTGAGTGCCGAAACCGCTGGTAAGTACTGGCTGAGCCTTAAGGTTGACCAATCCCTATTGAAGTTCGAAGTCGACACCGGATCTCCTGTTTCCCTTATAAATACGCAGGATAAAGAAAAATATTTTGGCAATTTAGAAATTCTCCCCACTAACATCCGATTAATTAGTTATTGCGATAATGACATAGGTGTGTTAGGAAAAGTGTTGGTTGCAGTCACCGTTAATGATGAGAAGTGCATGTTACCACTACATATTGCACAGTCCAACCGCCATCCTCTGCTTGGCCGTGACTGGTTAAATACATTGAAGCTAGACTTCAACCGCGTTTTCAGACCTGGAGCGCATTACGTTTCTTACTGCGATGGTGGAAAGCAAATGATGGAGTTAAATGACCTGTTAAAGAAATTTCCGCTCGTTTTTGATGAAGGTATGGGCAAGACTAAAGGCATACAAGCTTCACTGACAGTCCGTAAAAATGCGAAGCCAGTTTACATCAAAGCGAGACAGGTACCTTTTTCTTTACGTGATACAATCGAAAAAGAAATGGATAAATTTATTAAAGACGGAATATGGGAAAAAGTGGATCACGCCGAGTGGGCTACCCCCTTAGTTGCTGTGAAAAAAGCAGGTGGCAAAGTGCGTTTGTGTGGTGACTACAAAATAACCGTCAATCCTAATTTGCTGATCGACGAACACCCTCTGCCAATAGTAGAAGAATTGTTTGCCACCGTGGCGGGAGGTGAAACATTCTCAAAGCTGGACCTATCGCAAGCTTATTTGCAACTGGAAGTACGGCCAGAGGATAGGGATTTGCTTACGTTGAGTACACACAAAGGATTGTTTCGACCCACCAGACTTATGTATGGTATTGCCTCTGCTCCAGCCATATTCCAAAGATTGATGGAAGAGATCCTACTAGGAATTCCAGGTGTTGCTGTCTTTATTGACGACATTCGGGTCACCGGCCCTGACCAAAAATCTCACTTGAAAAGACTAGAGGAGGTTTTGGAAAGATTACACAAGTACAACCTTAGAGTAAATAGGGTAAAGTGTGATTTTTTCTGTGACCGAATCGAATATTGCGGATACATGGTCGATAAAGACGGAATCCATAAAATACAGAAAAAAAGATCGATGCAATACAAAACATGCCAGCTCCGAAAAACAAGGAACAAGTGCGATCCTTTGTTGGGCTGATAAACTACTACGGTCGATTTTTTCCTAACCTGTCCACAATACTGTTCCCCTTAAACAATCTATTGAAAGATGATGTTCCTTTCATCTGGAGTCCCAAATGTGAAAAAATCATTAGTGACAGTTAAACAAGAAATGCAATCTGATAGATTTCTTACTCATTACGATACGAAGCTTCCAATAGTGTTAGCGACTGATGCATCTCCATATGGAGTTAGGGCAGTTCTTAGTCACCTGTATCCGGATGGAACAGAAAGACCCCTGCAATACGCCTCACAGACGCTAACAAGAACACAACAAAAGTACTCGCAAATTGATAAAGAAGCTTATGCTATTATTTTTGGTATTCGAAAGTTTCACCAGTACCTTTACGGTCGTACATTTACGTTAGTTACAGATAATAAACCCATTAGTCAAATTCCGTCGTCTAGCATTTTCCTTACTTGTTTCTGTACCTCTTCTTCATATACGTGCGGGTAACGATAAGACTTAGTATGCACTGGGATGTTATCAGTGGTCCTGATTTTATGTTTTATGTTGTGAGTAAAAGTGAGTTTGTCATTTTCACAGTAGATAATTTCCCTATTATTTTGGATAATTTTCTGTAGTGCTTCTTTTTCCTCTCCATTTAGTTCATCGAATTTTAAGCGATAGTCTTCAAAGTTTTCTTTGCAAGGAACTTTGTTTAAGCTATCAAATTCTGTGCCTATATCTACTTCGTTAAAGTTGATTTCCGTTTTTACCAGGTTGTGTTTTTTTTTCGATAGCTACGATATCTTTTCCATTGCTTGCAACGTACAATCCTGGTAATATTGTGAAGTTGCTACATTCAATTTCATCTTCTATTAAAAACGAGCCATTTCTCTTTCTTGGGATCTTAATAAATTGATCATTCAAATGAATGCTATTTTCTGCGTACTTTTTTTTTAGTTCGATTACTTGTCCACCAATTTCTATCGTATTTTCTTTTATGTTTAGACGAGCGCTTAATTCTCTTAAACTTTCGTACCCTATGAGCCCGTCGAAAAATTCATGAAATTTGAATAAGTAGAATTTTAAAGGTTTCTTCACATTGAATAAATCTATATAAGTTGAATATTTAACTGTATGCAGTCCGCTAACATTTCTGACTGCCATTTCATTTTCGGCTTTGTAATTTTTCGTATCAACTTGTTCAGGCGATATGTAGTTCTTATTCGCTCCTGTGTCAATTAAAAACTTCAGTTCACGACCTTTAAGAAACAAGGATAAGTAAGGTAAAAAGTTATTAATTTCGACTGCTTTTTCTACTTCGTCCCTTGGGATCGTAGATAAATTAACCTCATATAGTTTGGTGTCGTTATTTGTGTTCTTTTCAGCAAGGTTATCCGTAATGCTGCAACGATCGTTGCACGTGCTACACTCGTTGTGTGCATTGACCTCCATTTTTGATACGCGTGTCCTCATCGATACATCACCATCAGCGTACCGGGGCGGATGTATTGGAGTACTCTGCTTGTCGTAGGAGTGCTGCTTACGAGATTCAAATTGTCCGGCTGGACGGTCGCTTTTGTTCTTCGGCGGGCCGGTGTAAACGTGTGATTTGGAACATCCGTCCTTTGTTCCTCCCAGCCGCTGCCGATAGATAGCGTTAGAATATTCCTCTGTGACTTCCAGAGCTTCCTCGAGCGATTTCGGCTTGCTGCTTCTCACGTGTATTGCCAAATTTCCGTCGAGGCCGTCGACGAACCGCGTGAGTGTGATGAGATTCAATAAATTACTTATTGCTGGCATTGAATCTTTATACTCTTCCATCGTGGAAGCCGACGATTTCATCGCTGTTTCAATGTTTTTCAACTTTTTATAAAATTCACGAATCGAATTTTTTCCTTGTCGGGCGTAGAATAAGGAGCACATGTGTGTAGCGAGGTCTCTTTTGTTACCGAATGCCTTGACGATAGCGTCTTTTATTTCGGGCCACGTGTTCGGATTTCCGGCGGCGATGAGAACTTCTTTTGCTTCGCCTTTTAACTTGCTCTTCACTGTGCGTATGATTTGTCCGAAAATTGGTTGACCAATCCATTCCTTGTATAAATTTAACGTTTCTTCGGTATCTTGTACCCATGCATCACAACATAGTTTATTCCCATCGAAAACTTCAATACTCTTCACTGGGTCGGGGATGGACAATATTGAACGGTTCCCGTTCATTGTAGATAAAGCGTCCGTTATCAATTGTTGGTGAGCAGTCAAAAGTTTGACTTGCTCTACAAGTTGGTTTAGATCGGGCTCCATTTTATTTTACTTTTTGTCACAAACAATTTGTTTGAAAAAATACTTTGTAGGTTCACTTGCACGTAACTATTGCCGCAAATCTATTGATATACACTCAACGATCGATCACTCGGGACAACAGGTGCCTCGTACGTGGGCTTTTTTTTTGCAAGAACCGTCGACTGCGCCAATTATAAGAATACGTTTATTATAATTCAACTTAACTCATTGGATGCTGACCTCAGACTGCCTCTGCGCGTTTGGTACATCTGCCGATTACCAAAGTGAGGCGAGGTTACTAATACTACTTAACCTAGCGTAGTCACGTGAGGTACCAAGGGTAGCTCACGGATACTATTATTAATAATTAATACTAATCATAACCTATATATATACAGACAACGGTGACTTTTATATATTAGATTCTTCCGTGGAAACTAACGCGTAACGCTAAGGCCGGAACGACTGCAGCAAGAATGAGGCAGCATGCGCAGGGGAACACGTGCCGGTGAGAAAGAGCGCGGTAGTGTAGACCAGAGATACGGATTCTGCACTCGCTGCATTGTATCGCTGTGCTCTCTCTGTCCCCTGCCGCTCACGATATGAAAGAGCGAGCGGATGCTGACCAGAGGTGTGCAACTTGCGCTTCGCACTAATCGGTAGTTAAGTAGAAGGCGATGCTCTTGGATAATGGTTTGCAAGCACTGCTTGATGCCGTAGCGTTAATGCTCTCTCGAAGGTTTGCCGCTTGCGGTATGAAAGCGCGCGCTACACACTGACCGGTGGATGAATGATACTCTCTTTCCTGTACAGTAGCGTAATGCACTCTCTTGGATGTTGGAAGCTGCAATCAGTGTTTTTTTTTATCACTGACCAACATCCGTCCCATTTTATTTTTTATTGCCGCTTTAAAAGTTAAGGTGTTACATGTTTGGTAATTAAAGAAACTAAATTTATATTATAAGAACTTAATAAACTGTTAAATGAATTATGAACGAAATTAAATTGCATAAACCGTGCTGACCAACAATTTAAAAGTCGTTCGGAACTGATTTCTTTGTCGTGGTAATGACGTATTAGTAACCCGTGGTAGTAGTGGTAATGACGATGGGTTTTAAAAACCGTTATGACCTCTCCCTCCCCCCGCCTGACTCACAGCCTTCTTCACATGATGACGTATTAGTGAGATCATCTCTTCTTATCTCATTGATTGTTAAATATCCGTTAGGACCCCCACCCCCAACACACCATCCACCTACCTATACTATTGATAATGTATTAGTGAAATTGGCACGTCTAATTGATTCGTTGATTAAGTGTCAATTTCAAATCAGTGTGCAAATTATCAGCCGAGTGAAAGCAAGCGTTTGACAAATTTAAATACATTCGCCATTGGATTTTCGATTCATCGCATTCGTTGAAGCTCAACGACAATTCAAATTGGCGATGGACACTACGGGTATTGATCATCGTGAAGAAGGTGATTTGGAGCGGGAAATTGCAGCGAGATACCCCACACCACCGGAAGAGACACGAGATGAGCGGAAAGCACGTCTAAACCGGAGGCGCCAGTTTGTGTATCAACGTCGCCGACGAACCACCACCGGTAGCATTTCGGTACAGCAGAGCTCAGCGGAGCAGCCGTCAACATCTTCGGTCACTGTAAATCATAACCCCCTTAGAGAAGATGTTCTTGAGCGTGACTTTGCAGCGAGATACCCCGAACCACCGGTAGAGACACAAGCGGCGCGGAATGCACGGCTAAGCCGCAAGCGTCAGTTCGAGCTTCGATGTCGCCGACGTATCGGCACCGTTAGCATTTCGGAGACAATTGTACCCAGCCTCCAAAATCCGTCCGCATCACTGCCAAACATTTCGAGTGCAGTTTTTCCTGCAAATGTATTGCCACGTCAAAATCGGCGGGAATACCAAGCACAACAACGCAAACGATTGATAAGACGGTATGGGCAACGGGCACTTAGGACGGGACTTGGCTATCACAACAACTATAACAGACCTGAACGGCATTTACTGGGACCTCGGCAGCCGTGCCTGTACTGTGCCGCACAGAAATGGCCTGGAGAAACACCTTCGATGTGTTGTAACAGTGGACAAATCGTTATTCCACCATTCGACGAGCCACCAGCTGCACTGCGTGAACTTTTCACAAATCGACAGTTTTTACAACGCATACGGTGTTACAACAATGCCTTCGCGTTCACTTCGATGGGCGCTTCAGTTCGTACGGCTGATCCTGTTCGCCAGGATCAAAGCGTGGCTGCTAGAGGTAGTGTCTACAATTATCGCATTCAAGGTGCACTATGTCACCGCATCGGTGGACTGGCATCCCTTCCACGACGTGATCCCATCTTTGCGCAGTTGTATTTTTATGACTCGACCTCAGAACAACAGCGTACTGCCATTATTGACGCGCGTACTGAACAGAGCGGTGGCCTGAGCAGACAGATAATTCAGACGTTGCAGACCATGTTTGAGGAAATAAATCCTCTCGCAAAAATATTCCGCCATGCCTATGAACGTATGGCGAGCGATAATAATTTACAGCTCCATATTCATGCGCGGTTGCCGGGTGTCGATCGGCGGCGTTACAATCGACCAACTGCGGACGAAATTGGTGGCATTTTAGTAAGCACAGACCATTCAGAGACACGCGACATCGTGCTTGAAAACCGTGCTACTGGCGCTTAAAGAAAAGTTTTCGATCACAACCAACTGTACGATGCCTTGCAGTATCCTCTGTTGCACCCCTTCGGGGAGGTTGGGTGGACATTTGGAATGCCTAAGGCACCCAGGCAAAACAATGCATTATCGGTGAGAGGCTTAGAGAACGCAAACAGTGGTGATGATGATCCCCAGGAGCGAACCTCATCACGGCAGATTAGTCCTCGCGAGTACGCTGCTTATCGTCTTTGTTGGCGAGAAGGAGACCATTCGCTGATCCATTACGCCGGTCGTTTGATGCAGCAGTACTGCGTGGATCAGTACTGTAAGATGGAGGCACAGAGGCTCAAATACCAACGTTAGCATCAGGAAAATTTACGTGCCGATGTTTATGCTGGCATTATGGATCTAGCCGGGGTCGACCACGTGGCTAATGATCTACAGCAGCAGAACCAGCAGCAGCAGTCAACGGCGGCAGCTACTCGCCAACCTAACGCAACTGGCACACTGGGTCGATCGGGCACGCGTATAATCCTGGCACCATCATTTGTTGGAAGTGATCGGTATATGCGGGCTCAATACCAGGATGCAATGGCCATGGTTCGAGCAATGGGCAAGCCCGATCTTTTCATTACGGTGACATGCAATCCGTTATGGACAGAAATTACGGAGGCTTTGCTGCCACGACAACAGGCTGCTGATAGGCGCGATCCTGGAGGATCTTTCAGCAGGAGTGCTGGGTCTACAGGTTGCGGGAATACATGTCATAGAGTTTCAAAAGCGCGGTCTGCCTCATGCCCATTGTTTGGTGATTCTGGCTGATGACGACAAGCCAAAGACTCCTGAGGATTACGACAGGCTGGTATCGGCAGAGCTACCGGATCCAGAAAATGTCCAGCTTTACGAGACCATAAGGAAGTGCATGATTCATGGTCCGTGTGGTCGATCCTATCCCCATGCTCCGTGCATGAAAGACGGCGCATGCTCTAAGCACTATCCGAAGGCGTTTTGTGAGCAGACCCGCCAGGCCGAAAACGGATATCCTTTGTATCGTCGTTGCAACAACGGACGCACAGTCAATGTAAAAGGTAACATGGAGTTAGACAACCGATACGTGGTACCATATAACCCATGGTTGTGTCACAAGTATAACGCCCACATAAATGTTGAGGTATGCACGACGATAACTAGCGTATAATATCTTTACAAGTATGTATATAAAGGACACGACCGTCTGGCTGTATCGTCGAACGAAACAGTGGATGAGATACAACAGTACCTCGATCCACGCTACATCTCTGCATCCGAGAGCTGTTGGCGTATCATGCGTTTTGAACTGCAAGCCAAATCTCACACCATCATTCAACTTCCGATACACCTGAAAAACGCGCAAAGTGTCACATTCCGAGAGAACGATACCGTCGAGTCAGTGCTCAATCGCGGTCATGACACGATGCTTACCCGTTTCTTTGAACTGGCCGCAAATGACGCTTTTGCTGCAACACTAACATATCAAGATGTACCTATGTATTATCGATTTGCAATACCGACTGCAAGGCAAAAACTTTCGTGGCATGGTTCAGGAAAGCATTGGATCCGCCGTAGTCGAAATGACGGTACAGTAATTGGACGCATGGTTTCTTGCTCGATGACGCTCATGGAACGGTATTGTATGCGACTGCTTTTGTGCTACCGAAAAGGGCCAACGTCGTTCGAAGACCTTCGCACAGTGGACGGAACGCTATTTGCCACATACCATCAGGCGGCAACAGTTAAAGGGCTCTTGCACGACGACAGTGAATGGGAGCGAACCTTGCGGGAAGCAGTCACGTTCCAAATGCCGGCCCAGCTTCGCCATTTGTTCGCTTTAATCCTTTCGGAAGGAGTACCGCAAAATCCGAGGCGTCTATGGGATGCATTCGCGAACCATCTTTGCGAAGATTTTCGTCACAATCATCGAGCGAGGTATACGGCCGAAGACTCCGACGAAAACCGTATCTTGCGAGATATAGAGCAGCTGCGTACATTGCAGGCCATAGAAGACTTCTTGCGCGGTACGACACCGCCAAAACATTTGTCCAGCTTCAAAGACCTGCCCCAGCTTGCTGACTTTGCGCACGTGCGGGAACACCTTATGCCAGAGGTGAACGTAAACGTTCTTCTTAATGCGGAACGCTCCTACAGTATTAGCGCTCTGGACGAGACACTCCTGACAGTGGGACTTCTGAATACAGAACAACGTGCAGTTTATGAAATCATCACTGCAGCAGTCGATCGTGCACCTACGAATGTTTCTACTTGCCGATTTTTCTTTCTCAATGGGCCTGGCGGAACTGGAATGTCGTTCCTTCTGGAAAAGGTATTGGCTTACACGCGTAGACAGTCGAAGATTGCACTTGCTGCTGCGTCAAGTGGCATTGCAGCATTGTTGTTGAGCGGCGGCAAAACGGCTCATTCTACGTTTAAATTACCGTTAGTTCTGGACGAGAATTCGCAGTGTGCCATACCTGGACAATCGCATCTTGCAGATCTAATCCGGCAAGCTTCGCTCATTGTTTGGGACGAAGCCTCCATGAGCAGCCGTTACGCTTTGGAGGCGGTCGATCGGGCACTGCAAGATCTTGTCGGCATTAGTCAACCGTTCGGGGGTAAAGTCATGCTGCTTTGCGGTGATTTTCGGCAAATATTACCGATTGTGCCGAAAGGCACAGATGCCCAAATAATCAATCAGTGTCTTAAGCAGAGCCCACTGTGGCAGCACTGTCGAGTACTACGCTTACGCACGAACATGCGCGTTCAAACAGCACCCGACGCACATCACGCCACGGAATTGCGAGATTTTAGTGAGTTTCTCCTAAGTATCGGCGAAGGACGACATCCAACATTTCCGGAGTTAGGCACAGGTTTTGCGAAAATTCCTCGAGATATGGTGCTACCTCGCTCAACCAACCCAGATACGGACGTTTTGGCCCTGATTGGAAGAATTTACCCCAACATCGAGAGGTACTACAAGGATCCGGCATTTTTCACTAACCGAGCCATTCTCTCGCCGATGAATGTTGATGTAACCTCTATCAATAACGGTATCCTGGAGAGAGTACCGGAAACAGAGGAAGAATACCTGTCGGTGGACACATTAGTGAATCCGGAAGAACACGAGCACCTACAGCTGCCAGCTGAATTTCTTAATTCACTGAACATGAGCGGTGTACCTCTCCATCGGTTAAGGTTGAAGCGCTATGTACCAGTGCTGCTACTGCGTAATTTAAACACTGAACGCGGTCTATGCAATGGCACACGGCTACAAGTAGTCAACCTGAAGCGCAACTGTATCCACGCACGGATCCTGACAGGCAAGCGAAGAGGGGATGATGTCTTATTACCTAGAATTTTTTGCGACAGCAATGACGCTGGGCTGCCATTTCAAATAAGACGGAAACAGTTTCCTGTACAAGTATGCTTCGCCATGACTATAAACAAGTCCCAGGGCCAATCATTGCACCATCTTGGGCTTTACTTGCCCAGTAACGTTTTCGCTCATGGACAACTGTACGTGGCGCTTTCACGTGTCACTTCAAGGCAAAACGTTGCAATTTTGGTACAGCAGCCTGAAAAAGAGGACGAAGAAGGTGTTGCAACAAAAAATATTGTATATAAGGAGATTGTTGGCAGTGAAACTTCGATCTGAAATTTTCGTTAAAACTTTCAACGCGTATATACCGTGCTTATAGTTAAGCACTGATTTATGATGTAATGGATGATTGTAAATAAACTGCCATCTGAGATATACCACTTACCAACCTACTGAATTTTCTTCCAAACCCTCAAAATATGTTTGATGAATGAGATGATATATATGATTTATGAAATGAAGCAGCTCTTTAACCAAGTAAATATAGCTAGCCACGCACAGATCTAAAGAACAATCCCCGTATCTTAATAATAACTTTACTAAATTGACTTAGTATTTTACTTTACACGGGCCCGTGTAACCGGGCCATTTTACCTAGTATAAACAAATGATAATTTAATCCATGAAGCAATTATGGGAGTTGCAGAATATTCTGCATATAAAGCCTGTCTCATAGTAAATTGA